>NW_026260553.1:0-1031 GCF_024291825.1 Alternaria postmessia
TGACTGGTTAGCTTTGTTGGCAACAAGCAGTTACGGCGTGTAGATCAGCTACGCGGTCGTCGCAGAGGACGTTTGGGTGCTAGTTGAGAAGATAGGGTAAATTTACTCTACTGGAGCTCTACTCCATGACTTGTATATGCGCATAAGGTCGCCCTGCGAGAGAGGTCAACGAGGATCATCCAGATATAAGGGACAACAGGTGATAGAGATTGTACAGACCAGTGCCTGAGAACGATACCTTCTGGTTCAGCCATAAAAGCTCGCGCTCGCAGCCGACACGATCGTGTGCACACCTCGACGGTCAGATGCACAAAGTGAGCGAAGTAGTTAGCTGTGGGAGAAGATGGGCTCCCTAAAAGTTATGCGTCCGCTCGAGAAGGACTCTATGAAGCTCGCGCACCTCGTAAAGCAGTTTGAGAAACACTACACCTAGCTCAACGGAAGAACACGGAGTCGGCAGTCGTAGCCCTTCAGCATGCTGCTGAGCTTGGTCGCCTGTCACATCCTATATCTCCGACTGAAGAGAGCCTTAGGTGTAGCCATGTGCAACCACAGACGAGGTTCGCGATCACGTCGCACCAGCGCCTTTATAGTAACTCGCTTGCAGTATGCTTATGCTGACAGAAGGCCATCTGTAGAGCAACTATGGCTGTAGCAGCGCTGCTCGCTCCAGTCACTGGGCCCAAAATGCTGACACCCCGCACCCAGCCGAAAGGATTGCGCGACGCTGGGTGTCTAGACATCAGCTCGGAGAATGACAGCGAGCAGCAACATCACAGTGCCAGATAGAATGAGAACTGCCAGGGCCGTGAGACAAATTGCATGCCACCCGCGGAATGCATCACGGAGCATGGAGCTTGGAGTCTACCACTCGCTGCCAATCACGCATAACGTTACCTGCGTTGGCAGGTCAGCCATGTAGACAAAACGCTGACGTCCACCGACGTAGTGTTGAGAGAAGGATGGTCGAATGTGCTATCGACGAGCTACGTAATCGCTATGATGGCCCACCTGCGATCTGTCAGCACCAG
>NW_026260554.1:0-1025 GCF_024291825.1 Alternaria postmessia
TCTGCTCCAGAATGCTACCACACGGATACATCTGTCATTTGATATCTGGACAAGCAGGCAGATGCGATGCCTAGCCGGTAAGTAGCACATTAACTGCTTCCTCAAAGCTAATCCCTTAGTAGGTGTTGTGGCACATTTCCTTTGTCGAGAGTTAGAGTACAAACCCGTCCTTCTCTCGCTTCCAGAGCAGATCGGCCACGCAGGCGTGAAAATCTCTGCTACTATCCATTCGATTCTTGACCGATTTAAGATCCCACCTCAACAGCTCGGATATTTCGTTGCGGACAATGCTTCTGAAAATGTTACGTGCGTAAAAGATCTGGAAGAAGCTTTTGGCTATCAACATGGCTGGCGACGCATCCGTTGTATGGGCCATGTCATCAACTTGGTAGCTCGGGCGCTTCTCTTCGGCGAGAATTCTGATGGCTTTGAGGAGGAGAATCAGGGGTCCATGGTTGAAATCATCGAACAGCAGAAGCAGTGGCGGGCGCTAGGACCTATCGGGAAGCTTCACAATGTAGTTGTTTGGATCCGGTCTTCTGCAGAGAGACAAAGAGAGTTTCGAAACCGCCAGCGGGCCAGTTATATTACTACGGGTGATCCTGATGCAGCCACGAAGCCTGTATACAACCTGGTTCTTGCAAACGACACCCGGTGGAATTCAAATCTGTGTTACAAGGTAACAAGGAGTTGTTTCTTCTTATGCAGGTCGCATGAGAAGAGACCATCGGGCGGACACATTGGAAGGATGCGGATCCAAGGCGGGGCCTGGATCACGTGACAAGGATGGCATCCCGCCAAGACCTGGCCTCCGGGAGGCCAGTGAGGATCGGGAGGCCACGGCCCTCCCGTACCTCCCTCTTCCAAGGGAAGACAGGGAGGACAGGTTCAGATTGCAATGAGTATATAGGATGGATGGATTTCATTATTTACACTCGTTGTGGTCAACTCAAATAGTTCATCTCTCACACAGATTGTCAACTAGTTATTCTATCATAGAATTGGTATTGTTCATCCTTTGGTTA
>NW_026260555.1:0-1024 GCF_024291825.1 Alternaria postmessia
CTGCCAATCAGCTCGCGAGAACTGCGATGAAGTCCGTCATTCTCGCGAGCTGATTGGCAGGTTGCGGCACACCAGGATTTGCGCTACGAAGGGATGCACGTTAGCGTACATTCGCAGCAACCTTACCCAGGGTAAGTCCCTTCATGTTGTGGATTTCACTTGCGAACGAGTTTGGCAGAAACACCATCGGTCCAGTTGGAGAAATCACCGCAATAGGGTTTTGGATCTCAACCATTTGTCAGACATATCCTTTTTGTATATAAATCTTTAACTAAAGTCCCTCCCTGTGTGACGGAAAACCCTGTGGGCCGGAAAAAACCAATGAGAGGTCAGGGATAGCATCTTTCTCGACACGGTGCTTTGTCTCATTGGCTGTTTCCGGCACACCGGGTTTTCCGTCACACAGGGAGGGACTTTACACGCGTAAGAAAGCGAGTTCAAGTTAATCCAAATCAGCGGTTTAGTAACGTTGAGAGTATTAAGGCTGCTATTGACCGAGCGGCAGCTCAACAGGCTCAACAGGCAAGCACTTCACCAGAGAATAAGGCTCAAAAAGCAGCAGAAGCAGCAGCAGCACGTACTCTCAACTCTATGTGTACTGAGTGGCAAATATAATCGTTATTGTTGACCAAAATCGCGACTTTGTATTGTGTGGCTGCTTTGATTGGGTGGCCGAGAAGTATATGTGGCCGAAAAGTATATGGCCGAGCTTACGCCATGGGTCGGCAAGATTCTAGATCGTCAAACACAACCTAACGGTGAACGCAGGTCAATATCCTCTTGCCTGCTTTTCACAACAACCTTTTGCCTCGGATCAAAGTACCGGTCCGCCTCAAACCGTATACACGGCAATCGCCCTTCTTCATTGAACTTCCAGTCATACTTAAGAAGCATGTGTATAACAATAATCTTGATCTCGTTACTAGCAAAGAAACGCCCTGGGCACACATGTTTCCCGTATCCAAAACTAAGGTGCTCGGGCGAGCCAGTGACGAAAGTCCATTTGTTGTCAGTATGGCTTAGC
>NW_026260556.1:0-1023 GCF_024291825.1 Alternaria postmessia
ATACTCTCCAATGCTTGAGACACGCGACAATAGCCAATAGCTCTTTGTCGTGAACGTCGTAGTTCTCCTCTGGTCCTGAGAACTTGCGAGAGTAGTAGGCGATAGGGTGCCATTTGCCTTCGTGCATTTGACTGGCACATCCGCCTAGCGCGAGATCCGAGGCATCGGTCTCAAAGCGTAGTGGTTGTCCTGCTTGGAATATGCGGAAGCATGGTGGTTCTATGCTTGCGTTCTTGAGCTTCTGGAAGGCGTCTTCGGCTTCCTTGCTCCACTCGAACGAGGTGTCTTTCCTCGTGAGTCTGGTCAGTGGAATGGCGATCTTGGAAAAATCCTTGATGAACTGTCGGTTGAAGTTCAGGAATCCTAGGAAGGATTGTATATCTTTGACCGTCTTGGGTATTGGCCATTCCTTGACTACCTTGATCTTTTCTTCGCTCATGCGTACTCCGTTGACCCCTACGACGTAGCCCAAGAAGTCGACTTCCCTCTTGTGGAATTTGCACTTCTCTGGTTTTACGCGTAAGTTGTACTGGTCTAGGCACCTTAGTACCGTACGGACATGTTCAACATGGTCTTCCTCATTTTCGGAGTAGACGAGGATATCGTCCAAGTATGCGACGACAAAGATGTCTAGGTGTGCTCTCAACACGTTGTTGATGAGTTCTTGAAATGTTGCCGGGGCGTTCGTTAGCCCGAACGGCATGACAGTATATTCGAAGTGTCCGTATCTTGTGCGGAACGCTGTCTTCCATTCTTCACCTTCTTTGATTCTGATAAGGTGGTATCCGTCTCGAAGATCCATTGCTGTGAAGATCTTTGCTCGAGATAATCGATCCCTTAGTTCTGTGATGTTCGGTAGTGGGTATCGATTCTTGATCGTGATGTCGTTGAGCTTTCGGTAGTCAACGCACATTCGTGGTGGCCCATTCTTCTTTGGTACGAAGAGTATGGGGAATCCTGCTGGCGAGCTTGAAGGTCTGATGTATCCCTTTTTCAGATCCTTCTCCAGTTTTTCTCTCAGAA
>NW_026260557.1:0-1015 GCF_024291825.1 Alternaria postmessia
TTGCGAGTCAACACAACCGCCTATACTTACTTCCCTCAATGCTTCTCTACAAACGTTCTACCTAGAACGATTTCACATGCATAGCTATTCGCCTTCTCAACCGCCTACCCACTTCTCTGATGAAATGCATTACTATTGACAGTATGGTACGTTATTTCTCTGCACGAGTTGCACATAGAACTTATATTGACTTCATGCACCCAACTTTAGTATAACCCGAGACGGTAAAGCGTTACAAGACGTATGCCGACCGATTTCAGGCGTGACTGCTCAAGGCAGCGACTCAGCGTGGTGTAGACATAGTCACAGACCAGACTAAGAAGAAAAAGGGCAAGAAGAGCTACACAACATCACTGTAGAAACAAGCCCAGCTAGCCAACGCCATCGCCGCCATGAGCGTCCCATTTGCAGACACCCCCGTATACAACGACCTTGGAGAAGCTAGCCCAGCTTGAATCCGATGAAGCCGGCCGCCCAACATGGTCTTCTAGCAAAACATGCTACTAGGGACGAGAGCGTCTCTGACATGCGTCGCTGTTACGATTGCGCCGGCGGCGAGATGGAGATGACCGTAGGCACTTATCAGGATAGCGTGGCAGTCACGTGAGCGTTTACTTGTAAGCCGCTTATGCTCGCCAGTCAAAAGTGACCATCCGGGATCGAACCATAGTCCATAGTGTATGGAAAACAGACAAATAGCTCGTGCAGCGTACCGTGTACGAATCCGTAGAGTATCTCCATAACATATCTTGACCGTACCATTCTATTAACCTTCCCATCGTGGTTATGCTCCCGACCAATGCTTGCGTCGATGACTCGCTGCATCCCTGAGAGCGATACTTATCACTCGGAGGGATGACTCTTCGTAATTGCGCAAATACCACGAACGTAGCACGCCCACATCATCGTCTCACAGATCGCGATCATGACCGCCCGGTAAGGCAGCTCTCGCCATCCCCTTACCAACAGTCAATGCTCTCCTCCAAAGCGCGGGCTACGAAAACTGTAACAAGCC
>NW_026260558.1:0-1014 GCF_024291825.1 Alternaria postmessia
GGTTACAACGATAACTCTTTTCCACCTGATCATTCCATACGATACCTCACGGACTACCGCTTTAGTCTACCTCGCCTTAGTACGGACCGAGCCTAGAGAAGTATAGCCTAACCCCGTGTAACAACCCGCGGCGACAACCCCGTCCTTAACAAGATTGAAGACTTGTACAATATTGCAAACGGGTCGCGTAGCCTTTTGCTTACAGGAAAGGAAACTTAAGTGATAACACAGGGAGGAGAGATTATCTAGGCTTTTATTATAGCAAATGTTTGGCACGCAGGCGTTCTTACAGATAGCGATGGCGTCAGCTCCTCTTTGAATGGCCTCACAATTAGGTGTGGGGGCTGGAAGATCCCTAGTTCATTCGTCGACGGCGGTGCCAGGGCTCGGCTCAGGACCGCCCTAGCCTGCAGGGGCAGCGTCGAACTTTAAGGGATGGTTTATGCTTGTCGCGTCGAACTCCTTACTTCGCTATTAATTAGGCACGCGTCTTTGTCTTTCTTCTGCCCACGCTCTTCCTGTACTGTATTGATTCATCCGCAGCGACTATTTATGGCCTATCAAAGCTAGATCTGACTATCCACTCGTTCTTTTTCTTTCTTCTTGCGAGATAAAGTTGTACCATACTGTAGCGGATGGCTCTAAATGGACGGATGTTCAGCTAGCCACTGTGTTGAATCACGTCGACTGGTGCTTTAACAACAAGAAGAATTTCTGGTCGCTAGAACAACAGAAGAATCTTGAGCGAGGGACGGGGCGGTGTCTGAACTAAAAGAGAGTCGCATATGCTCTTACTAAACTTTGTAGGAAATAAAACCCTCTAATTAACTATTACAATTTAGTCGAAAATAGCACCGCAGTACTTAAACACGACACGTTGTCTAAGGCTCTAACGTTAAAGAGGGTGAACAGTAATGGTCTTGCGGATTGCCCGGGAGTCCGAGCGCTTTGAACGACAGGGGTATTACTGATTTGCATGTCTAAGAGAAATCAGTTAAGGTCGTAAAAAGCGAC
>NW_026260559.1:0-1006 GCF_024291825.1 Alternaria postmessia
ATCACGACTTCAGAAATATCAAAAGCATCGTTCGAGAGAGCACGGCTCGAAGCTTGAAGTTGCAGTAATGTCTAGAGATTGCGAAGCAGTGATTCGTGAATGGTCGTTGCAGAAGCTCCCCGTTCGGGAGACCCAGTCTACCGAGAGAAGAACAGGAAGAGAGGCTCGAGTCCCGATAGCGGCCGTGCGCCTGTAGGCTGTTAGGCTGTGTGGCTGTGCGACGCTCTTGCCAAGCGCGCTAGAACACCCAGACGCCCGAGAACCAGCTTAGAAGACGAGCAGGGCTGGGTTGGAAGGTTCCAGCATTTCGCTTGCGTCAACGAACACTCCCAGCAGCAAACCCACAGATCACTCCCAGTGCAGCCACCATGCCGCCCTACGGCGCAGTGCAGTACACAATTGTAGTCAACGCAAGAGCTTATGTGCCATAGAGACAGACCATTGCGCCGCGCTCCCGCTCCAGCTCCACAGACCCGCCGTTGCTCTCCTGTCCAACCCACCACCTCCTCGTCCCGTCGAGCACGTCGCAGCCGGCACACATACGCATGACACAAAGTACCAAGATGTCAGTCTGGGCTTCTGCAGGTGGACTGGGTGCTACTGCAAGAACGCCGTCGGTGCAAGCAGGTACCACGGTGAAAGGGTCCGCGTGTCTTGGGGGTATAGCTGTCGCGCAGCTTAACAACAGATAGCTCTATGCATGAGCACTGCAACCATCAAGGCATGAGGAATGAGCTTCGGGCTGACCTCTCAGGGTGGCAAGGAGTTTATACTGTCAATGCCTGCAAGCGCTGGCCGGGGTAGAGCAGAGGTCTGATGGTAGCTTTGCTTGGTGAGGTGCTGTCCTGTCATCGACAATGGGTCTTGTGTCTCTTGCAGTGCTATCTAGTGCGCATGTTCACTACCACCGTACAGTAGCGAGCCGGGCATTCCGCTCGCCACCGGTAGCGGCATCACGGTCCAGATCAGTTTCGATGTTGTTCGGTTCGGCTTCTGTACGCGCCTA
>NW_026260560.1:0-998 GCF_024291825.1 Alternaria postmessia
GTTGGTATTGTTCCGAAGCAAGGGTAGACCTTCCCTCTCCAGATCAAACCACACGAAGAACCCGCGGAGCAGAAGACAGTCTCCCTCCTCGATGACCCGCTCAGTTTCGATGTTTCGGAGTTTGCTAACCTTAGTCCGGCTCTTCACGCTGAATGCATCACTTTCCACCCTGATAGGAGTCACATCTCTCCTTGACCAGTCCGTAATCAGCAAATTATCTTCATCCATCGCAACAACTATCCCGGATGTGTTCACTGGCTCTAACTCGCCCTGTTCCTGGAATAACGAAGATAGAGAAATGTAGGTAGTGCTATCAACCACTACATCGTAACTAGATCCGTTGGTCGGCATTGTGGTCGCTGCTGCTAGTCAGGGACCGGCACTTGCAGTGTCGGATCGTTCTGGCCCAGCATTATGACCAACTGTAGCATCTCCTGCTGCAGGAACTGGATCTGTAGAGACTGGCTGGGCGGTTTTTAATCTAGGGGAGGGAGCGCTAAAGGTGAATTCGAAGTCTTCAGGCGCAGCATTGCCTCCGAATGAAGTGTTACCATGCCTGTCTTGGTCTCTAGTCGGTGCCCCTTCTGTCCTTTCAAGATTTGCTGGATGTTCAATCTTTGGCTTCTTGTAAGCATACCCACCCTTTTGTGAGATATCCTTTCTTTTCTCAGCCCTCGCTTCCCCTATGGCGAGAAGTTCTTGCTCAAGCGACTTTTTGTTCACTCCACGATTCGAGAGGTCTAGCGGGCTGGAAGAAGGACTTGGCGTCGCTGGCCGGAGTGACGATACACTGTCGTCATCACCGTTGGTATTATTTGCATCTACACAATGTGGGTCGATCTTCGAGTTGTCGACGCTGACTACTGCGTTTTCTGAACCCGTCAGATTGTTGCCAGTTGCTTGATTGAGCTCCTCTCGCAGCTGTTTGTTCTCCCTGCGGGCGTCTGATAAATCATTCTCCAGTAGTTGATTTTGCCTGCAGGCAGCTGAGAATTCTT
>NW_026260561.1:0-995 GCF_024291825.1 Alternaria postmessia
TGGTGTAGTTTTGTGCGAGAGGCTTGAAGCAGGCTACGTCAAGCGGCTGCAGCGTGTGGGTGGCGTGTGGGGGGAAAGATCATAAGTAGAATGTTGTGATTGTCGCAGTAGTGGATGGAAATCCTTCTTCACATGGCTGCCGTGGTCGTCAATAATGAGTAGACGCCCATTTCTCCCATTCTTGGGCTTGGTGTAGCGACTAAACACCTGCTCAAGCCACGTCAATCCAAGATCGTTACTTGTCCAGCCGTTGGGTAATGTAGTGACGTGTACTGTCCATACTTCTCGCCAGAATCGGGCTTATGGCGATCGTTATCCATGGGGGTGGTCCAGGCTGTGATGAGCGTGTCTTTATTGCGGTTGAGGAAGCTAGTAAGCCAGCTCTCAGATGGCTCCCTTTCAATTACTGGGTTAACGAAATTCTTGATCCTTTGTCTTGAACTGTAGGCACAAGGTGTCGCTCTGTAAGTCCTTTTGTGTACCTTGCTAGCTCCTCCTCATCGCATCGGTGCATCAAGCGTTGTTCAAGTGCTTAATCCTCTTTGGACGCGCATACCCTGTTCAACTGACGGGTCAAAGTTGAGCGCCACACACCGTGTTCATCAGCAACTTTTTGGTATAGAAGGCCATCGCATTGACAGATTGCACTTGCCTCTGTAATGGTCTCCTTCGCAAGCATGACTGCGTTGAGATACTGTAGGGTGATTAGAAATAGTACTGTTATTACGCCGGGGTGCGCGTTGCGGCACCGACATGGCCGTCAAAAGTCTGACGCCAATTGGCTTGCGCATCCTACCATGTACGTTTCGGCTAGAGAATCATCTTGCAACTGTGCACAAGGGCGAAGCAGCAATCGTTAGTCACTGTGATTCATTTGTCTTGAGAAGATTCGCACCTGCTAGTCCTTCTTGGATTCGTTATGTCCGTGAGCGCTGACGTGTTTTCGCTACGCACGGTCTTCTGCCACGCAGCGACGGACGTGATATTGATCATCA
>NW_026260562.1:0-987 GCF_024291825.1 Alternaria postmessia
ATAGGACCAAGTCTCAGCACAAGCTAGAGTTCATGCCACCCCTTCCTACCAGCTATCGAGCACATCACGCAACAAGGTCTGTTACGCTAGAAAGAACAATTAAATTATAGTGTGGTAATGGGCATCCTTGTTTGAACTTTGTCGAAATAACAGACGATCTTCTATGCTGCTACACGTTGCAAGAGTTAGTGACTACTAGACCTAGCCTAATCTCAGCTCCCTTTATGATGATCATTGGCGTTTTCAGCACGAGCATGGACCGCTATTGCACTTGAACTCCAGACCATACTAGCCTGTTCTGAAGCCAATTGCAGCCGCGATAAGAGGTGCCCAAGGAGAAGTAAAGCATGAACTCGCAAAGACCCACAGCTTCCAAACAGCGTGTGCCACCTTCCATTTCATACTCCAGTCTCATCTTCAACCCCAAGGTCAAACACTGACCGAAGCTATGTAGCAGATTAACACATCTGTCAGGGGTTTGACCCCCCGTTCTATCCTGGCTCCCAACTCTGTTACCACCTGCGTTTCTGTACCAATCTCAGGACCTGTTTCCTTGCCTCCTCTCGCCTGTCCTCCATGATCCTGCAGCTATCGATATATCAGAGACCGTGGCTCTACTTCCTTTCTTCTCATGTTTGGTAACCTTTATCATCGAATGACTTTTCAGCCAATGTTAACATTCGGCGGTCTTGGACCGTTCCTTGCTAGTGCAATGACACAATGTCAGCTACGAGCTTTCTAGTAGAGACAGGACATGAGGAGAGTTCTGTAGAGCTGGTAGAAGTGCACAGCATGGCTCCTACAACGCAAGGACTCTTTGCTTCCTGCACACCGACTCCGGTTTGAAACTGCCATTTTAGACAAATCGAGACTTTCTATGTCAAGAGACAGGCTCATGCTCAAGATGCACTTACTGAGCCTGGTGACGCTTAGACGCCGCGACCGAAGTGCGCTGTGTTACACGGGGTTTGGCTATACTTCTCTAGG
>NW_026260122.1:0-194248 GCF_024291825.1 Alternaria postmessia
GATGTCAACAATCAAGCCAATCAAGCTGAGCTAGCCATATTTAGTAGGAGTCTAGCTTACATAGGCTAGTAGCTTACTATATAAGGCTAGCTCAGCTTGATTGGCTTGATTGTTGACATCTCTGGTCTACCCTTCTATAGGTATGGCAGTCAATACTGCTCTCGAAAGGGAAATTCTCGAGATCCTAGAGGCGGAGGTTGATACTATAGGGCGATGTCGGGGATTAGGCTCAGGGCTTGTATGAGGGAAAAAGGAGGGGCTGTCAGTGGAAGACTGGAACAGGGTGAGGAGATTGAGGATTTGTTAACTGGTCTTGGGAGTCTACAGAAGTATGTAAACATTGGCTGTGAGTTATTAACTCGGACTGACTAATTAGACAGTCGCGCTCCGTCGCACGTTCGCTAAGCTTTCAGGGTTTGCTGCTACCTTTATGTCTGCCAATGGCAAATCTAAAATATGTGAAAGGGAACAGCTTGCGCAAGGAAGCCATAGAAAGGGGCTACTCGAGAAATTATACTCGTAATCAGCCTTCTGTAGTCATAATTACTCGTCATTCATTTGTCCTTCCTCATTCACATCTAAAGCAATGGATCTTCCCATACGACTTCCTCAACCGTCTCCCTTCTTATTCCAAGCATCTCGTATCTTTTCGGCTTGAACATCTCGAACAAGCTCCTTCTCAGAGACTTGTCAGTATCGCTCTCCTTCTTCTTTCTGCCAGTCTTATTCTTCTTCTTCTCTTTCCTTCGGCGCTTCACTTCCTCTTTTACCTCATCTGATGAGTCAGAGCTCCAACGTAGCTTCGGAGGGTTGGTTTCACGCCAGGAACGTACGTCTTCCTCGATTGCTGGGGAAATCTTTCGTTTCTTACGCAGAACATCCCTAGTTGGTGGTTGTGTTGGTGACGGAGCGGGATGGAACAGCAAGTTCGCTGCTCTGGTGGTGAGAACAAGTGTGATGAAGAAGACGAGTGCTGCTTTAGCGAGTATGATAAGACCGCGTTCGTCTGGTGATGCGAATTCTTCGAGGAGGAAGCGGGCCGCGAAGAGAGAGAGGAGGATGCATGGTAGCACGATCCATGCAGTTTGACCCGAGGGTAGCGCCATGACGTTGAGAGATTGTGGATGTTTAATTTGACAAGGAAATTGGGCGTGTGAGAATCTGTTTAAGTGGAGGCTCGTGTGTTTGCTTATTCGATTATATTCCGTCAGTTTGAGTATACAAGTGCCAAGTAGAGGGAGCTAAGTACGTGATTGCGCGTTTGTTCTAATCGCTCTTTTGCTCCGAATTTTTGTGCAGATGCATTCACTCTTTTCAAGCTTGTGACTTACCTCCTCGACCATATCTGCTCTCCGATTGCGCGATTTGTTTTGCGCCTCTGAAGTAGCGACAGCGTCAAGACGGCGATGATGGAAACTTTGGAGATAAACAACGTTATCACAACTTCTATGGACGTGTCTAGTTTTCTGAGAACGGAAGAAACAACCAACAAAGAGGCTGCAACGCAGAGACCCGTTTCTACGTGGGATACAGTACTAGCTTGTGACATGGTTGCTGGGTGTTAATGCTGTCTAAGATTCAGAGACTATGAGATTTAAAGGTGGGTATAAAAACAATCCTGCGTTAGAACGTGGCTGCGTGCTAGGCGGATCTTCTTTCGCTTGTCGGTTAGTGTAAGTAGGTTGCTGCTTCTTTCATACTATGGGTAACTTCCCCAAGTCGGCATGCTACATGCCCTGCACCAGAACATGAGCTCGTAATAGCTCTCACAAACAGTCATCCGGCATCACATTCAAAACGAGAGAAGGTTCTGGCCAAGGTCGGTCGATCTGAGCGTTCAGTTGAGGAAGCAGACGGGTATCGACGTATGCTCCAGGCTGCACGGATGCTTCGTCATCTCTGCAACATGCGATTGTAAAAGGGAATGCGTCACTTGCAGAAGGAAACAAGTGCAAAAACATGAAGCCGGCATAGTTGAACAACGAAAGGATGGCTATTGAGTGACCCCAAAGCTGCATGCGCAGTTTCTGACACTTCCGAAGATGTTCATACCACATCTGCTCCTAATGCTACTCGGCCTAATAGTCTTCTCGCCCATCACACGTTGCGGTGTGCGCGCGGCTAAATCAACCGGATCTTGTGATGAGCCCAAGACTTATCAGCCGCCGCCATTCTAGCCAAGTACGCCATCGAAACTTATTTTCACATACACGAATAGCGGCAACAGGCTCTCTGTGGGCGAAGTCCTTGTGGTGAGGTCAGATCTGACTTTGTGTACGACATTAGCCTGCAGGAACATGCTATATCCAACAGGACACTAATGATCGACGCAGGGGGTTGGGCACGCGCCTCCTGCATGAGCGTTTTACATATTGCCGGACAGGATCAATATTGTGACAAACCGAGGCATTCCCTAGTCTGGCGAGCTATGATCGGATCCGAACATGGAGGTATATCCGCTGGGAGATGCTGCCATGGTACGCAATGTTGCCGTATTATGGATACGGCGGAAATGACGATCTCGGGCACGCCGTTGATTCCGAACCAAGATGGCGGCTTGGTGAGTGTTGTTGGGGAACAGAGCGACATGGAATCTACTCGCACGTGGAGAGCATCTTCTTCAACACGCCCATCAGCGTACCATTCTCGAGGGCAGCGGCGACCCTCTCCTTGTCTCCGAGCTGCTTATTGACCTGCTCATCAGTGCTGTGGGTGCCCTTTTTTATGCGGACATCGACGCGAAAGCGTGGGGGTAGGGCGTGCTCGAGGCGGACGCGGACACCTAGGCCGATGACGGTGGCCAGGGAGCAATGGGTGATGGTCGGGGTGATTTCGACGACGACGGTGCTGATGTTGGAAAGCGGTGAAGAGGGCGGCAGAATGTGAATGTCGGGCAGGTTGACGACAGACAGCGAGCCGAGGGACAACGGGTGTTCAGGGTCGCAGATGGTGGAAATGAGGTCTGTCATGCGCGGGGTCAGCCAAAGTTAATTTGATAGAGAGCCACCATGCGCGCCCACCGTAGATTTCCTGCTCATCGATGTCCTCACGTGCGTCGTCACTATCAGATGCGCTTGCCGACACAGAGTCGTCGAAGGGGTCGCTGAGGTAGTTGTAGCGCGGTATCAAATCATCAAACAGGCCGGTCCCGCCGTCATCGCGCCTCTTGACCGTCGACTCGCTGCGTCGGGAGGGCAGATCCGAGGGATTCAAGATGGTTGGGTTGGCGTTGTCCTTGTCGAGCTCCATTGCCGTGGTTTGCAGGGGATGCGTCGTCTTGGTGTAGTGGTGGCTGAGGGAAGGAGCCGTCGTGGGCTCTTGCCTCTCCAGCAAATCTGCGAGGAAGGTGCGCCCGGACCACCCGCAGCCCCTCCTCGGTGTTCGTCATCTAGCATGTGCCAGCCAGCCAGACAGTCGGAACCAGTCACCCGCTATTGGTCCTTCACCCTCACCACCCTCTCCCACACACTTCGCCCGGCCATGGCCGCCGGCGCCGCATAGGGATTCCTGGATGCCTTACCAATTGCTCTGTAATATAATAATTTCCCGCAGATTATCCGCGACACACAGGGGACACTTGGGTGTGGGGTGCACCGTTCACACCACAGGGTACCCGTGTTTGACTAGTGTCTGCAGATGCCGAGCAGCATCGTGTCATTCGATCACGGCGCCGGGGTATGCAGTTCGTCAACTCCTGCGCCCATCTTGCCGTCTCCCTCGGCCAGTCTCGGCCAACCTCCAGTGCGCATCTAGAAGGTGAGAAGCATCGCGGCTGGCGAGTGTGCTTGGGCTTCATCGGCAGCCGACGCTTCCGGCTGATCGACCAGCTCGACGACTCTTCGCGCTTTGCACAGGCATGTTGATCATGTTATCGAGGCTTTTGAGACGACCGTGTTGCTCTACAACTCACTGTCGTGCTGTGGTACAAACAACATCTGTCGGCTCCTCCCGCACTGTACTGCCTTCAGAACGGATGTGCTGCCTCATCCGGTGCACGACCAACCGTGCTGCTGGATTGTCCCTGCTTTGATTGCCGTGTTCCTGAGCTGCAGGGAGATCAACGGCAGTGATCAGCGCAAGATGAGGTCAGTATTCGCGTTATCTTGCCCGGACGCCACGGAAAACACTGCGCTTCTATCGACCTTCCATGTGTCGACGGTAGCCTGGCGCCAGCACCTGTCAGTCATCGAACCATCCCGTCTCGCTCCATCAAGATGCGACTTGGCAACGCCCGTCACGTCTCTGCGTGATCGAAGCTAGCAGAAGTGACCTGGCTGCTATTTGCCTCTGCCATCGCAGCCAGCATCATGCCACCTGCCTGTCGGGCAAACTAAGCTGTTCAGCTGCACAGCCTTTTCGCCTGCCGCGCAAGAGCGAGCGCGACCCGGCAGTATGGTTGACAGATTAGAAGAGGGTGCCTAAGGAAAGGGACTTTCGACCCTAACCTTAGCTTTCCATGCAATCTTCGGTCGTTCTTCATGTCATGCAATCGCCCGTGGCGGACGAGAACACGATCCATGCATCGGATCGAAGCCTTCTCCAACTTCTATCAGCTATGTTTCGCTTCACGGCCGCAATACTCGTATTCGGTTCATGCAGTACCATGCCGTCTGTCTGTGCAGACTACATGTCCAAAAATCATCTTAGCCCAACAGAGAGTAGCCATCTGGAGTAATATTGTTTCATGCAGGCTACGCTGATGGTGATGCGTCTGCCGTTAGAACCTTGCATGCAGATGGCCCTACCAAGCTTCCGTACGAATCAATTCGCCGACGTGTCGAGCTCAACGACACACACCGGTTCTGCCGTAGGCTCTGCGGCATATGACGGGATCGCGTATGCCCAACCCGTCCAAAGCCTCTTGAGTGAACGTCGAGTCTGAGGCCATGGAGATGCCACCGATGAAGACGGCGGCACATTACCGAGGCCGACACGCGACGTCGAGTAGTGGACGCCTATCCTCACACCGTGTCGAGCCAAGTCATTGCCGCAACTATGTGGACAAGACTTGTTTCGCTTTGGTCTCCCTGAAAGTCGTGCAGCGTCCTACCAGACGAATGTTCGTACCCCTATCTAGTCTGCTATAGTCGTACACCTGTTGTATTATATGTCGGCTAAAGCATAACATTCGTCATCGAAGCTAGCATTCGGAGATCACTTTCTAGAAGGCCCACCTGTCATTGCGGTACACTGCCAGACCATGTCTCAAACATTCAGGCACCTAAGGCTGTGCGAGATGAGAAACTAGGTACGACTATGAACCGACTAAATGCACGCGCAAGGTTTTCGAAATCGTCCAGCCCTATCACGGGCAGGACCGGGCTTCTGCAGTCTACTGGTCACATTTGATCTTCTTTTTCTGGGCAATCCAGCAAATGCACCCGCCACCAAAACCTCGCGACAGATTGCGTACGCGGTCCGCTGAAGGGTTTTACTTGCCTTGGAATGTGCTGAGTGAGAGCGGCGCCGTGTACGACGGCCTTTTCAGCTGTCAGACTTTGCCCCCGCTGATTTTATAGCAATCGTTCCCGGCCCATGGCAGCCTTCAAAGGTCCACACTACCCGTCGTTCTACGTGTTACGATTCAGGCCATCTCTAACGGGCACGACAATCCCTGCGTCCCATTGCCTCACACCCCCACAGCACGGCAGTTCCCTGTGCCCGCAGCATCTTGGAAGCGGACGCTTGCGCTCACGCGCGTGCAGCTTGGGCGCCCATACCAAAGGCGCTACTTGTGCAGCAGTGCGGCTCCTGGATCCTGCACGCTTAAGTCGCATATCGTCTACCCCTCGCCCGCCTATCGACCCCTTCATACACGGTGAACCGCCTAGGACCACAATACTCTCGACTCTCAGGAGATCCATACACTGCGACGCCACTATTGTGCGCGTGAGCCACGCTGCGAGCCGGCTGCCAGTGCGTCTTCGAAACCCCGGCATGCCAGACATCGTCTCCACCTACCATCCCTATGCGCCTTCTGCCCTGATCTGCCGTATAACCTAACGACGCCGCGGCGTCGCGGAGATTTCCCTTGCGCTACAGGATTCTACAGTGCATCTATTCTCGATTTCGCATTCTTTGTGTTTAGTTCTGGCCTTTCCGCGATTTCTTCCGTCCGCCGGCCCTCTGGACATTCTGGACCGTCATCGCGCGCCGCTACTATTGGCTGCTCACCGACCACCGCACACAACCTCATCGACTTAGTGGATAGCCGACAACCCCGCTGCTTGCAACCACTGCGCCAGGCCTTGCGCTGTCACTCCGGACCGGCTCGTTGTACCTATTAACGTTATGCCCCCGGAGACCACTGGACGGCCACTGCTGCCACAAACGGCGCAAATGCAGAGCTTCACCTTTGCGCCGCCCACGCTGGCGCCGCGTGAGAACCAGCGCAGTAAGTCCATACACCGCTCCGCGCGGTGGGGAAAAGGTGACTGACATGACGTTAGATTATGTATTCGTAGACGAACACAATAGACACAAACGCTTGAAAGGTGTGATAGCATGAAATCTGGTTGACATGCAAATGCTAACGTTGAGCAGTAATGAGAGCATGCGAAGGATGTCGTAGACGCAAGATCAAATGCGATGCAGCGACGACGAACGCATGGCCTTGCGCTGCTTGCATCCGTCTAAAACTCAACTGCGTGCCGCCCACAGTCAGCTATGACAAAGATTACAATGGCTCGCAGACCTTCGATTTGGAGCCCAAGCCCTTGGAGTATGCCTCGGATCCGTCTTCCCAGCATGACTATCAACGCCATCCGTCCATGTCGCAGGGCATGTCTCACCAGATGCCGCCTTCCATGCCTACCACCCAGGGCATGTACCAACCTTCACCTTATGTGGATCAACAGGCGCCGGAATCATGTCACTACCAGGCGATGTCCCAGCCTCAGGTCATTCAGCAAACCATGAGCTATGCTCCGCAACATGGCTACTCACAGCAGTCAGCTGCTCCGCCTGCAATTTTGACCCCGCCAGAATCTGAACCCCATTGGCGAAGTGATTCCGTATCAAGCCTCTCCGAGGCTTTGGGCGAACTCAAAATAGACCACACGGCCATTGGTGAGTCTTATGACATCTCAGTAAAATGACATCGCGCTGACTAGCATAGCTCCGTACATCACTAACATGAAGAAGGCCTTGGCCGAGACACCTGCACAGGAGGAGTACGAAGTACAACTGCCTGCATCCGTAAGCTTGGACCATACGGTTCGCATACCCCCAGAAATGATGCCCGATGATGATCGGGCTATGCATTACTTTGACTACTTCTTCACCAACATCCACCCATATTGTCCGGTCATCAACAAGGCCTATTTCTTCCAGCAATGGCACAGCGCACCTGATTCCATTTCTCCACTTATGCTAGAGTCCATCTTCGCTTGCGCCACCTTAATGCTGGGCGATACAGAGGAGGGTAACAAATGGCTAGCCCTTGCCACGAGTCAGTAGTATCAATGATTGATAAAGCATTCTTGCTAACAACATGTAGAGCATGAAGAGAGCTTCAAAGACGTATCACGGCTAAGTACGATGCAGGCAATGATATTGTTGCTGAAAGCCCGTGAAGCTTCACCAAAGCGAGGTTACTTCTGGCGTTCATGGATGGCCACTGTCAGCCTCGTAGCCATGGCGAAGGATCTCGAACTACATGAACACTACGACACTCATCAGATGGGGAAATCATGTGGATCCACGACGCACGACTGTGTTGCTAAGACCAGGGTATGGCAGATGTGCTTGATCTTCGAGGTCATGATCGGAGGTCCCCAAGGTAGGTCGCCTAGAAAGCAGTAAGCTTCGAAATGCTAATCTCTTCAGGGCGCTACGACTTTGGTGTTACTACTGACACGGTAGATTTGGAGATGCCAAGGCACATCGCAGGACAAGATCCTTCTGAGCTTCAGGTTGCGCGTCAGTTCGTTCAATACGCCCGCATTGCCAAGAACGTCCACCACTCGGCCCTCATCTACGGCAAACTAAGGAAGAAGAACCCGGACTGGGCACTGGATCCGGCTTTCGTTGGACACAACACCGACTTCTCTCTCTGGCTACGTGAGCTTCCTGAGGACATGCAAATCGTCTACCCCCAGGATGGTTCTGCTCCTTGGATTCCCTCTCATCAGCTGGCGAATATGCACAGCTACCATTGTTTGGCCATCATCATGCACTTTCGTCCGCAGTTGCATGCTGTATCTGAGTCTTATGACGGTATATGGAAGCAGCATATGCTCACTTGCTATTCGGCTGCAAAGAATCTATGTAAGCTCCAGGAGGCGATTTTGAAGACATACGGCATGCCCGGTTTGCTGTGCATGATGCGAGGCATAAGCTTTCACATCTATGCTGTGTTGACTTGCACTATGCTTCACCTGGTACGTCACTTATGAAGATCAGTAAGATTCCAGACTGACAACTGTAGGTTGCCGTGACATGTCCTGACCCTGACATCAATCACGATGCCAGAAGCTTTTTCGTACGCCACATGCGCGTCCTGGAAACTGTTTCCCCTTCGTTTCCTATGCCTGAGATGCAGCAGCAAGTGAACAGCCTTCGTCAAGCATTTTCGGCCGACTGTTCGAAACCTTTTGACCTGAAACCATCATTCCCGTTGGGGAGCCCCCAAGTGACTACACAGACAAGTCCTATGGGACATCAGGGATCATACCGACCTCGTCATCCGAGCCATCCCTCGCCCTTGGAACAACCAGGTCAGGCCAACTACCTAGCACACCCCATTACTCCACCAATTTCGGTATCCGACCGCGGATCCAAGGCTGACTCTCCCGTAGCTCAGTCTTTGGTTATGATGGCATCTGGTCACCGTGCGGCCCAGCCAGCTTCCAGCATACAAATGCCGGAGAATGTTCAATGGAACCCCCAACGCATCTTTGAGTAAGTTTAGGTACCATCCATTCGCCAGACACCAAGCTAATACAACACAGTCAGTGGAATGTAGCCTTTGGTACGCCCCCTCCTACTAGCGCCTCCTCTCAGGCGTCTCCGCCGCTAAGACCCAATCCTCCAGGAACCAATTACGATATGCGGCCGGCACAGGAGGGCATGCAACCCGGGTACCAAATATCAAATACGTCACCTCAGTCCAGCCATGTCCATGCGGCAGCAGGTCAGATGCCACCCTCGTCGACCTATGCAAACGCTGCACCTATATATGTCACCCCAACGATGTGGCAGGAAGCGGTTGCCAGTTCCATACCGGACGGGTTGAAGCGCAGGTGGGACGACAACGCTTCCATGGCGGACCAGTCAATGTACAAACGTGCACGTTGAATGATGACGTCAAGCTTTGATCAAAATTACATCGTTTGTGCTATGCACTCCAGAGAAGCTTCAATGGGTGGAAAAGTCTGGACTTGCAAGCCCATGTTTACTCTATCGTCAAGATAATGCCACGGCGAAGATGGTAGCATGCTGCGCTTCTGCGGCATTGAAATTGCTGTCCAAGTCTTGTATTTGGTGGATGAAGATGGATCCGTTTGGAAGACAAAACGGATGGCATTAGAAAACCAGTTCAACTGCACCAGCATTTTGAGATGGAAGCCCACAAAAAGCGCTGCCAACACCAGCGCGCCTGTACAATACACTGATCTTGCGATATCCGCAAGTACGACTGCAATGACGATTACGCGCCGCTAGCAATATCTAGCTAGCATAATGCTATCACTGGAACAACACTCTGGGCGAGCAAACTGGTCCTTCATTATCGCAATGTATACTCGGACCTTCCTCATCCATGAGAGTATGGGGTATCGTACCCACTTCTCGTATGCCATACACGCGATAGCCTCAACAATCACTCAAGTTTACCCAATCGTACTACCATACGTTCAGAGCCCCATTGTTCCAAGACACAGCCCCAGGTGTCAATACTGGCTTCTTCAAGTTACATCATTTGCGCACCAGCTATCCCCACTAAATCTATTCTATCTGCTTTAGTTCCACCGGAGCCGTCCGACACCGTAGATTACCTTATGCTAACACAGAAATTGATCGCACATTAACATACACGCGTCATACGCCTTTCATTCAAGATCACCAGGCATCCACACGCATCCCAGCCACCCGGCTTTACTAATTCAACGAAGCCAGAACGTTCAAACGGCCCGGTACAACAAAAGCACCAATCGCAATGTCGCACGTGGGGATCACCAACGTTCGTCTCGACCTTCCATCCCTCTACCCGCAGCTCGTACCGTTTGTAAAAAGTAGCCTAGTTATTGTTCCTGATCGTCAACCAAGTCAATGCGATGCGACGCTGACGAGGGAGACAACGCTGATCTTGACACGGTTTGGGTACCCGGACCGCACCATGCGTACGACATTAGTACGCGAATGCAACAGGGACCCTTTTGACCTGGATGTTCAATATCACAGGCAATAAATTTTACGGTCTCTTCAAACCGGGTTTCGCGGCTCCAGGCCAATATCGAGGCACACGCCCACCCACCCACCAGCCTGGAAAGATCCCGAGGTAAAAAATGCTCGAGCGTTTTTGTCCCCTGATCTTTTCGACATGTGAAAAAATAAGTCGATGCACGGTCCGCTAGCCATACACCCCTGCAATACTTGGCTCGAACGGACCGCTTTTCGTGATGTGGAGAAGACGCTAGAGATTTATGGGATCTGACATGGGCGATGAAGAAGGGGGGTAAAGCGTGGAAAAAACGTACGCTACTGCATCATGTCACAACGCCCAGTGGGCAATCATGTAACGTGAACCTGCAGTCTATTGCATGTCGCAGTCGTTCAAACCTTCTTTCACACTTTCTCTGCCGCGTGTGCATGCTCTAAACATCACTCTAACGGCACTTTCCATCAGCCACAACAGCAACGACGATAGCAAACTAACCTCAACTCGGCCAGACAGTCGCCGACCACCAAAATCCCAGTAGAATAACCCCTGGCCCCTGGTTTCATCGTAATGCTTCCCCAAGCGAATTACCCACAGTCCGTTTGTTCCCATCAACACGAACCCACCCAGCAGGAGCTGGTATCCATGTGCTATGACCAACTTCCAACGTCTTTGGCTGACTAGGGCGGCTGTCTCGTCGACTTGTTTGGCGAGTCATGTTTCTCTCATGCGAAGGAAGGGAGCCAAGTGGGCTGTTACGAGTTCGCTCACCGATCTAAACGATTGCGCGCGCTTGACACGTTGTCTGGCACGCATGTAATGCATGATGATCAACGTTCGGAACCAGGGTCAAGAGAATGAAGAGGGCAGGGGGAGCGGGAGAAGAAGCGGGAGAATTGGTTGCAAAGAAGGACCGGTTTGACGAGTACTGTAGTGTTCGTCTCGGTGTCGTCCGATGCTCCTACAGTACAGTGCAGCCTTGTTTTCGTAGGATTTTCTATGGCTAATGCGCCAAGTAAATATCGCCATCTTCATCGACTATCAGAAACCCACCATCAAGAAAACTCGCATTTCAATTCTCTCCACTCTCCACTTTCTGTTCACCAGCCGGTCGCCCCGATGTAACTCGGCAAACCAGCCGAGATTTCCTGGCCCGCTGATCTTCGCAGACCAGCCTCTCCGTTTACAACAACAGAAATGTTCGGCTAAGCCGTTACCCACACTGTGCTGTGTTCAGGTATCCGCATTTCTGCCGCGCGCCGAAGTTGAAACCACATACCACTTCCACGCGAAGGCACTATGAAACTTACACGGTGTAGATGCGCGTTGCAATGGACAGTTGTGGGGCTGGATGTGTGGCAAGGAAGCGGGAAA
This sequence comes from Alternaria postmessia, assembly GCF_024291825.1. Taxonomy (NCBI): domain Eukaryota; kingdom Fungi; phylum Ascomycota; class Dothideomycetes; order Pleosporales; family Pleosporaceae; genus Alternaria; species Alternaria postmessia. Next base: position 11,753 of record NW_026260122.1, read on the forward strand.
GGGCCGAATCTAAGGTGGACAGTGACATTCTGATGGTGTGTTGGGCGGATACTGGAGTGAGTGTTGTGGCGGAACAGTTGGAGAAGAAAGTAGAGCGAGGCTGGTGGCGTGATGTTTACGGACGGACTTTGTAAATCTTCAAGTAAAGAGTGACCGTTTGCCTATGTGAACATTATCCTGGGCAGTCTATATTGGGTGCTGCGTAGTGGTAGTTGCGCCGAGATATCCCAGATAGGAAGACCTATAGAGAAGTCATATTATGATGGTGTATTTAGAAACTCCATAACGACAAGACTTCACTAATCATCACGCACTCCTATTCTTGGATGTTTCTGTTCATCCCCATACCCCACCGTTCGCGAGGCGCTCTTATCCTTCGGCAGCACGGCGTTCAAAAATATGCCCACGATTGCAGCAATGACAAAGGGTGTCTCGACAGCCAGGTTTATACCCTGTTCGAACCCAACCAGATTCTCATTCGGCCCATCGTATGCCAGGACTTGCGCAAACCAATCAGGCTGACAGATATCCATAAAACCGATTCCTAATGCAACGGCAAGTATGAAGCGATCGCGGCGGGTCCAAGGGATGAGCGCGAGGACACGAATGCCAGCTACAGCGATGGTGCTGTAGAGGAAGACTTGCATACCGCCTAGCACAGACGGCGGCATAGAAGCGAAGACAGCACCGAACTTCGCGACGACTCCCATGAGTATCAGGAATCCACTTGCTGCCCATCCTGCACGACGAGATGCACATCCAGTCAGGACAATGACGCCGTTATTACCAGCCTGGCTGACCATTGGCGGCCCCGTACCCAGCGCACTGAAGAAGCTGCCTAGACCATCGCACAGAATACCGCCTTGTATCCTGCTGTTGAATTCCGTGCCTTCGATGTCAACACCAGATAGCTCTGCAGTGGCCAAGATATCGGGAATGCAAGACACAGCCTGACACGCGAACATGATGATCATAGGCAGCACCAGCGCGCCATCGACGGAGAGTTTGAACGTGTGTACCCAGAGGAAAGTGCCACCAGGCGCTTGGGTGAGTTGTTCTGTTGACCAGTACCCCGTTACGCCTGATATAGCACAGCCTACAGCTAATCCAATGATTACGGAAGCTGAACGCATGAGTGGCGCACCGATGGCTTCAACTAGAATGATAGTAGCGAATACGCTAAAACCCAGGCCGATCAACTTTGGATGTCCCCAGACGAGCGGCCGTGGTGCGGTGATATCTGGACATAGAGCATAGAAGCCCTCTCCGCCATGGCAGTTTGACGAGCCACCCCAGTTCTGTAATCCGTTACCGACAAGATAGACTCCAATGAGAGTGAGGAGGGAGCCAGTAATGAGCTTAGGAAAGACTTTGTTGAGCATCTTGGGCGGCACAAATGCCAGAGCTATCTGGATCCAGACGCAACATAGCATAGTACCCAGACATGCACCCCAGGCATCGGGGCAAGGCCCCTGAGTTCCGTCGTCGAGAACAGGACAAGTTCCGGATTTGTATCGTAGAGCGGCGTAGTTGAAGACAATAGGTAAGATATCGAAAGTTGGTCCTACAACACTAAGGAGTCCTGTGCCGATAAAGAATGGTGTCTTCATGATGTGTAGGCGGGTGACTTGAAGCGCCGTCGCGATGCCAGTGGTTATAAAGGCGGTAGACACCAGGTATGTTGTCATCGCCGGATCGAAGTTGAACGCTCCCGAAGCGATGGCGAGTGGCGGAGAGACGATGGATCCGATCATGGTGAGGGCATGTTGAAGGCCGAGAAGCAGGGTCAAGAGAACAGGAACGCGGTCATTCATTCCGTAAAATGGTGCCTGGTAGTCTTTGTACTTTCTGTTGAGTGGCCAAATGTTTGGGGTGATAAGGTAAATATAATCCTTAAAGCTGTCAGTTGCTGAATGTTAGGCTCAGGGTACAGAATCGGCATACATAGTCGCCAATCCACCCATCCTTCGTTGTAAAAGCATATTTGATTTCTGCGAGTGTATCTTGCCACTTCTCAGTCACTGTGCCCATATCTTCGCTCGCTGCTGAGGAGTATGGACCCGTTTCTTCTGCGTATTTGGACTTCGGCTCCATCTCGCCATTAGATTCGAGGGCCATGGCCACTGCTGATTGACCCGGTCTGACACTCAGTGCGGTGATCCACTGCCGGTAGTAAATTCATATCATTATGGAGCTGCATGGCTATATAGCAACCTCTAGGCCGTCGTTGACTCGTCGTTCTAGATCTGCAAAGAGCCTTTACCACGATAGGCGTTCCTGCGCTCGAGAACCCCGCGATAACCAGCCCATCGGAGCCCGGCTGTTCTTCAGACTTCGATAACACTGCGACGATATTGTCCGTATGCACTGAGGTGTACACTGTGTGACAGGGGAGGCGAGCTAGATAAGGGTGAAGATATCACTAGCGTCGGCCGTCCCATGTCACTCAAGCGAAGGTGCGAAAGCGGAGATCGGCGGAGGTGGTCCCCATCACTCCAGTCATGAAGCACGCCTTAGAAGGACGCGGCTGTGTGAGCGTTAACGGTAGTCACAGTGTGAAGTAATTAGCAGAGTTGCCCTCATGATGAGATCCATCGACAAGATTGAGCTAGCGTAAGGGCCTTGGAGCAGCCTGAACTAACACGTCTGGCTACGAATCCCAATCACAGCAGCTTCTCTCCTGTATATCCTCATCGAAAATAGGTCAGCCGAGATGATCATGACAGCTGCGGACAGGTTACCCTCGCGTCTCTTTACGCATGCGACGATAATCACGGTCAACAAGAGCCGGGAGGTCATTCTGGATGGTGCAATCCTCATCGAACATGGCCGGATCGCGGCACTTGGAAAGACAGTTGACCTCGTCGACCAGCTAAACTCTAACAAAGACCGAGACATCGAAATTATCGAGTGCAAGAACAGGATCATCATACCAGGCCTCGTTAACACCCACGCACACCTCGCGCAATCACTGCTACGTGGGCTCGCCGAAGATCTTCCATTACACAACTGGCTATGCGATGCGATCTGGCCCTTGGAAGCGAATTACGCCGAGGATGATGGCTATGTGGCTTCGATGCTGACTATTGCCGAAATGTTGAAAACGGGAACGACGTGTTTCCTGGAGGCTATGCTTACACATAGAAGCGGACTCGAGAACGTCGTCAGAGCGGTGGAGGAAAGTGGTATTCGCGCGTGTCTGGCAAGTTTCCCAGTACAATATATATGATGTAAAGCTAACATAGATGTCAGGGTAAACTGATCAAGGCCGCTGAGTCAAACCCGAAGCTTAACATGAAAGATGCCAGAGATCGGGATGTGGACTCTATGTCAGTCGCTGCTGCTTCATCAGCATACGAAAAGTATCATGGCTCTTTGAACGACCGTTTGCACATGTGGTTTGCGGCCGGTAGGTGATGTCTTTCTTTGAAGAGCATATGAAACAAACACTGACTTCATACACTGATCTTTAGGTACACCTCGAGGCTCACCAATGGCGGCTCATGCTGCAATAGGCGAAGCCGCACGAGCACACGGTATTGGCCTCACTATGCACTGTGCCGAAGCGCCTAAAGATCTTACCATCTATCGAGACTATTACCAATGCAGTCCCTTTGAGTTCTGCCGAGATGCGCAACTGACGGGCTCGAAGACGGTTTTTGCCCACTGTGTTCACCCAGACCCAGTAGCTGGAGACTTCGAAATCTTGTCTGAAAGTAAGAGCACAGTTTCGCATAATCCGACGAGCAATCTCAAGCTTGGATCTGGTGTGGCGCCGATACCTGATATGGTGGCGAAAGGTGTGAATGTAGCGTTAGGGACCGACGGAGCGCCATGCAACAACACGTACGATATGTTCCGCGAGATGCATTTAGCATCCATTCTACATGGTGGTGTTAGACAAAACGCTGGCGTACTGAGCGCATACGATGTCTTAGAGTTTGCAACGATTAACGGCGCGAGAGCACTAGGGTTGGAAGCTGAGATTGGGAGCCTAGAAGTTGGGAAGAAAGCTGATGTTGTCATTGTGGAGCCGAAAGGCGCATCATGTACTCCGTGGGATCCGGCCGAGCAAAATGCTGGTGGCATGGACCCAGTCACAGTGCTCGTCAATTCGTCTGGCGCAAACGTCGACACAGTCATCGTAGACGGTCAGTTACTTGTCAGTAGTGGCAAGCTGTTGCACGTTGATGAGAGCAAGATCATACAGAGAGCGAAGACGTCAGTAGCAGACATCCGTAAAAGGAGCGGTGTGGGTGCACGGAATCATATGTCGTTAAAGTATACATAGTCTTAGAACTGGAATGAAAGCAGATCATCGAACAGACTTTGTCCCCCGAATCCAGTTTGTAGTGGTAACAAATTCATGAAGGAATTCCATGAAGTATCTCCTACGTTTGCAGGGACATCTGCGGTCGAAGAAGTGGGGGTTGTTACTTGCAAGTCTCTAGATACGTTGTTGATAAAGCTTTCCACGTTAAACGTACGTGCTCTCTTGCTAGACGAGGGAGCCAGTTCGCCGAATTCTGCAGGCTGTTGGCGCTTCCTGGAGTTGACGCTTCCTCCATCCTGGAGTTCACGCTGCAAGCCAGATAGCAACTGCACACCACGTGAAGCTATCTTGCTGTCTTCAAACGTCCTCAAGTAGCTGATTGCGTCTTCGACAAGTTTTTTGTGTTCCTCAAATTTCCTTTCAATGGCCGACCGGTGAAATGCATCGAGGCTGAGGATGATCCCCGCTGCGACGGAGAAAGCTTGCTCAATCCACAGCGTCGGCCCCTGGTCGTTGTCAGATAATGCTTCTTTCAATATGGTTTTGGATGCTGCTATGCAGGTACGGCGGGTAAATGAGAATGCGGAGTTCGAGAATGAGAGCCCAATGAACTTTCGATGTATCTAAAAGATGCGCGTGTGGAATCAGCGTACATGTCACATACAGTTCGTACAGGGAATCTCTCACCATGATGATCTTGTGCGAGGCACATATAGCCAATGAGCGTCTGGCCCATCCAACATAAATAGGCCAGCCCGTTGCTACGGGCGCATTGTTTGAGAGGAATGTAGGCATACATGCGGTAGCAAGCTTGCGCATCTTCTCGTCGTACCGCAGCACCTGCTCATACTTTGTGAAAAGCGTGTTGCAGCCTGTCATTGCATCCAATAGCTGCGGCATAAGTGCCGCAATATCATAACGATAGTTACAATAGCTCGCCTGGGTTGGAGTAGATAGCGGCAGGGGTACCATATCTTCATCGTTGCAATTGAGAGGCTTCGAGGTCTTGAAGAAGCGAGGGTTCAATGAATATGACTCAGAGAACGGAATCTGGAACCAATCTTGCGTGCAAAGCTGATTGAATACCCGTCGACCGGCCTCACGTTGACGCAGCTGCTCCTTTGAAGTAGCCCCAGCTGCGTTCTCTGGTCCAAGGCGGTGTAGACCGAGGCTTTGAGCGATGCGACCAGCTGATGCAAGCAGTATTGACTGGCTGTTCGACTTGCCTAGAATGTGAGCCGCAATCGTCAGAGTCGCGATAGCTTGGACAGAATATATCGTATGAGTCTCGATATAACCCGCAACTTCAAGGCATGTCACGGTCGCTTCGTACCACCTTTGAGACAAGACCATGCGCTCCTCCGATGAGAATCCCCAAGACCGATAGATAGATGATGGTGCACATGTAATACTTCCAGTCATGATGGCGAACAGCAGACCTAGCCATTGAAGATTCAGGTCCTCATGTCGAACGTTGCCTTCATATTCACCCATAAAAAGGTCCAGGTCACTTCCGAACATCGCTGAAGAATAGGAGCCATGGTACCATAAGATGGAGGTATTGTGGTACTCCACAAGTTGTATGATGTGAGTCTTGTCGGGAAGAAGCGATTCGAGTACATCAAGCTGTGCATCTCTGCTGGCTTCGCATGGGATATTTGAGGTGGTCGCTCCATCCTCGTGTCTGACACTCAGTCGTCTTGGCCCGCTGTTATGTTCTGGCGAAGTTCCATAATCGGCATCCTTCTTACGGCCCCATGCCAGAAATTCTAGCACAGTAGCTGCATCACCAGTTTCCACAGATTGTGACGTGATGTTATTGTCCGTAGATAAAGTAATCGCTTCATCATTTGCGGGACTTGCTGGGTTATCAGCCAGTTGCGCAGGTGGTAGCGGTGTTTCGCTCGAGACGATATTATATTGCTCCTGTAGTCTAGCTTCAAGCTGACTTACACGGTCGAGTAGTGCGCGCACGAGGTCGTCAGACCCTATTGTCGCGCTCTGAGCTTGATATGCAGGTGGTGGCGCTGAGGATGTCACGGTGATATCTTCTCTTGTACAAAAGCTTGCATAACCCCTGTTTTACTTAGCATGAGATGAATTGGAATGGCAGAGCCGCACTCAGAAGCCAGTTTGCCAGCTCCCAGTGAAGATCCAATATACGCTCTTGCAAGCCCACTTTACTGCCAAAGCTCGGGGTTGTTTTGAGAACGGAGGCGCTGACCTTCGGGTACACGTACTGCAAGGTACGTGCTTGTCGCATTTGATCTTCCTTCTATAGCACTCTGTACATGTCAAACGGGGTCGCGGCCCTTTCGAGGCATTACTATCGTCCATGGTGAGGTTGACCGTATCGGCCTGTCAGTTGTTACACTCGAGGGCGCCTTGTTCTCATGAGAACCGGAGTTCCAGAACCACGTGTCTAGCATCCAGAGGAGGCACCGGCTGTCAGTTGGTCGTCGGTATGTAGTGCGATAGGGAACAGAAAGGAACAGGGTGCGGCCGAGAATGCGGAACCCACCAATTTAGTTGCCCCACTTCAGTTCAGCCGCGTCCATTCCGTCTTACAAACAGCAGCCGCCTATCTCAGCACTACGATGAAGCCACTGGCGATGACGGCCGATTCGAGCGGCCGCGCTGGCCACGTCGGCTTTGGTACGCCTCGGGGCTTACTGCGACACCATATGCATTTACACAAAAATGGCGGAACATAAGAGCAGGTATGGATTTCCCTCAATATGATACACTCGTTTCGTACATCAGACTCATCAGACTCATCATCAAGCGACCCGAATCTTCAACATCTCATCATGGCACCAACGAAATACATTGATCGCCCTGTGCCGACCATCTCCCTCCGCGACTTCGACTCTCGGATGGACATGATTACACAGGAACTTCTCGATGCTGCAGAGAACCATGGATTCTTCTGTATCGTAGACCACGGCATAACACGCGATGCTGTTGATGGGATCTTTGACCAGTCAGCACGCTTCTTCAACCAACCTGATCCCGTAAAGTCTCAGGTGCCTTTCTCCCCTCAGCACAATGCTGGATGGGAGAAGAACGCGCAAATCAGGCCATCGACTGGTGCAGTCGACCGCAAAGAATCTTATCAGATGCAATTTGGCGAAGGCATGAACGGTGAGCCAGTTCTCTCCATCTTTGGTATATGTGTAACCATACTGATTGATGATCAGGCCGATGGCTAGATGATGAGACTTTGCCTGGCTTCCAGGCGGAGGCCCTGGCATTCATGCACAAAGTACAAGCGGTCAGCGAGAACCTCATGAGGTGCTTTGCGCGAGGATTGGGTTTTGAGGACGACTATTTTATCAAAGCACATGATGTCAGAAGGCCAGAGTCTCAGACGGTGTGCCGATTACTACACTATTTCGAAACTCCGCGGTTACCGAATCCCACTGGGGAAGTGCATCACAGAGCAGGTGCGCATGCTGACTGGGATTTTTTGACCTTACTGTTCCAGAAGGCAGGGCAGTCTGGCCTCGAGATATGTCCAGGACGGGAAGTTTCGACATCGTTTGGCTACGGAGACGCTTGGACAAAGGTTGAGCCTGACGCTGAGAAGAACGCGATCGGTATGTTAATTGTATCGACACTTAATACGAGCACTCTAACCACATCATACAGTCTGCAACGTCGGTGACTTGCTCATGTCATGGTCTGACGACCGCTTCAAATCCACATTCCATCGCGTTAAGGCTCCGTGTGAGCCCGACGACTATTATGGCGAGCGCTATAGTATCGCCTTTTTCAACCAACCGTGCAAAGACGCTAAGATCCAAGGTCCGCTGAAGAAGTATCCAGTGGTAACAGGAGAGGAGTTTACCAGAAATGCTATGAGTCGGAACTACCAGGCTATACAAGAGAAGTTGAAGAAAGAGAAAGAGCTGGTGGTCAAGGCCGTCGAGGTGGACGCGACGACAGCTCGTACGGTCAGCGCTACCGCATGAGGCTTACTAAGGGCCGAATTGTATTCAGGTGTTCAATGTTACTTTTTCCGCATGAAGGATGTATAACCGCGTAAGTTTTCTGGCGTGATGTCGCAGTCTTTGCGTTGCACCGCTTCAGTAATATTGGCCACGTTTCGTTTTATCTTGAATCCCCTGCGTTGGATCCCATCGGCTTCCATCTCATGTACAACCAGTATGATTGTAGTCACATTCCTTTGCATGTAGCAATCTAACTGCTGTACATGACGCAGTCATCCATCTCACATGGGCAGAATCATTCATCTCATCTTTCCTCTGCTATATTCAAGACCCTGCCCACCCAGGATCCTACCACAACTTGTTCTAAAAGTATCACAGTATTCCGCGCCACCTAAAATCTAGAGTGAGCACTCATGCACAATCCGAGCGTAGGCACTCTTGACTTCCATCATCTCTGTTCAGAGTGCTATTGGGAATCGTCTGACGATGAATGAATGGACAGGTACTCGCTCCTTGATGGATTTCCACGGTACCTGGCTCGACAGGCAGCGAAAATGTTCAAAGTGCTTCCGCTTCTGTTCCAAAACAGATTAGGGAAGTACTGGCTCCCATGTTTCGAGTAGCGCTCGGATCCCGATGACTGGTTATGAGTGGAAAACTAGTGAAGTTGAAAATGCTGGTAGTTAAGTTGCGCCTGTACGAAATGCATACGAGACGTACACTGACTTTGTATCTTCACATCTGCAGTAGTTCGTAGCGGCTTCTTCTGACGCGCGTGATGGGCGAAGTGGCATCCATACCACGACAGATGTGAGATTTAGCGAACAACAAATTCTATAAACTGAATTCCGCTTATGGCAATGGAGTGTCGTTATGACCAGCCCTGGCCGTGCTCGCCTAGCTTGAACAGCCCGTTCTTTTTCTTGTCTGCTGCCCACCTATCGCACCAAGCTTTCATCTTCTCTCTACTCTTTGCGCTACCCACATTGACCGTTGGAATGATCTTGTCGATATGCAAAGCGCAGCAAAACATGGTCAACTCTCTGAAGCTGCTATGCTCACTGTACGGCACACCGAAGCAGCTTGCCCGACTTCCACTGCCGGCTTGGGGCGTGAGGTCTTTCATAGCAAAAGTACTTTTCCAGTTATCAGAATGCAGTACAGTCTGTACTTGAGGCGATTCAGTAAAGCGGCCCTTTGGTGGGCGATAGTTCCAACCCGAGGGTCTGAAACCGACAACGCGCGAAAACGTGTCAGCATATTCGCGCAGATAATCGTCTAAAGTCTCCGCTCGGATCTCGAACAGTGGAGTCATGTGTACTTGGGCTGCGCGAGGATCCGTCGTAAGCAGTGCGTCCAGTTCGGGGTCCTCGAGAGCCTTGCAAATGCGTTGTTTGTTGGCAGGCGCAAAAATCTTGCTCCCTAGGGCCTTTGCAATGCCAGTGCATATGCGCTCTTTCCCGATGCTGTATGTGCCCACGACAACGAGGAGTCGGCCTCGTTCCGGACTTTTAGGTTCGCCCGCATTATCTATACTGGCATCCTTTCGAACGAACTGAACCATACCTTGACCCGCGCGTTCTCTTTTCATTCTCTCCCATCCATCGGAGTCGTCCGCGCGGCTTTTGCTGAGGCTAACGCACATGTCTGCGCAAGCCTGGATAACTTGCTTCTGAGGTGGGAAAGCATATTTGGGGTTGAGGTAGGTGGTATCGAGGTAGCAGGCGTCAAGCTTCTGTTGTCGGTTCTTTCCACTCACAGCGTCCAAAACGTCTGGTCGCAATAGTGGATGTTCAATGTGTTCCTGACACGCACGGAAGTCTCCACAGTGTAGGACTCGCTGTAGTCTTGAGCTCTTGCCCTTGCTCAGCTCTTTCTCAAACAGGAACAAAGAACTACCCGGGCAATGGTTTGCGGAGATCATCGTGACATGAACCCCTTCAGTTCCTGGCACTTCTGTCTTCTTTTCAAAGTCCAGATCAACTACCCATTTGGGATCTACCCGAAGCTGCTGGCGTACCAGGTTGCCAGTGACTTTGCTGCAGTATATCGGCCCGTGTTTCCATGACGAAGTAAGTCCGATGTAGTGATCGCTGTGGAAGTGACTGAGGAAGTACGCGTTCTGACCTTTGACGGCCCCATAGCGAAATGCGTCCACAGCAATGAAGAAACCTGGCATGATTTTGTAAAATGGACAGGTGCGTTGGTATGCGGGCTTGCCGCGGGATTTGTTGTTCTCCGCCGCAGCGGACGCCCATGCTGCGTCTTCAGCGTGGCCTGCCATAAGTTTCGAGAAAGCCGAACTTGGCTGGGTGCTGGGCTTCGCAAGTTGAAATGGGTTTGCCTGACCCGGTTTGGCTGGCCTATCTGGTCTTTTGAATGCCTTTGCTTTGCTCGTTGTAGTCAGCCTGTTCTCTTCTTTGGGCTTTGCTACAGGCAACGGGATTGGGTTGCCATCTAAGCATGCGTTGACGTGCACAGATACATCCTGTTCTGACAGGCCTGGTAGATCGTTGCCGCATATTGGACATGAGGGTATATCTTTGGCATTTGGCTCTTCCTGTTTGGGTTCGGAGGTACCGCTTTCTGGAAACAGAGGCGGAGCGTCGAATTCGTCAGGATCGCCCTCAAAGCCTGCTTCCTCCATCTCCAGCTTCTGTTGTTCCTTCATCCATCGCCTCTCATCGTATTCTTCGCCTTCGAGCAAATCGTCGTCTTCAAGATCTTCATATTCGTCTAGCGCTTCGTCGCCGTTTTGAGACGTGGATTCGGACTTCAGCGGTGGGAGTTCGCGGGGGATGTGGTCTTCAATACTATCTGCGGGTAACCGACCCTCGGTTGGTTTAGCAATTGGCGAATCGTCATTTTGTCCTCGTATGGCCATACCTGAAGTTGTTGCAGGTACTTCTACATTATCGTCTTCGGATTCTGAGTCGTCCACGAAGGGTCCAGACTTCTTCCGCGGCTTTGACGCCTGCTTGGGAACATCAGCTGCCAACGCGTCCAGAGTATTGCTTTCTACATCAGTGGGTGGAGGTGGCGAACAGGCCGGCACAAGTGCTACCGCCTCTTCGCTGACTTTTCGCCTCTTGACGCTCCCGCCATTCTCATTGTAGCGCTCCTCATCGTTGTCGGTAGTCATGACGCCATTGCTTTTCTCGTCACTCCAACCCACGTCGTCCTCGTCGCCGTCGAACACAATAGTTGGATTTGACCCCCGTTCTTGCAAGAATATGCGGCTGTTGATCTCCTCGGCCTTCTTGAAGAAGGCCATGATGTTGCCATTTGGCGTGCCTGCCGGCTTCTGCTTCTTGCCATTGCCGGCGGGCGACTTCTTGGCAAAGTCGGCTGGTGTGAGAGTAGTTTGCACAATGGCCTTCTTCGGTGGAAGGGCTTTCGTGTTTGGCTTTGGCGCGACCTTCTTCGTTGCCGTCTTGGAAGCCATTCCTGCTGCTGAGGACGGGCGGGGTGGCGAGGGAGGCCGGCCGGTGGAGGGGGTCAATCGAGATTCTTCCGGTAAGGACTGGTTTTCTCGAGGGTTTCTGAACATTGAGAAATTATTTGAGCATAACTGGTGAGGTTTGCGCTGCTCTTGTGCCTGAGAATGTGCAGATGAACCCGTGGCGATTGAGCGGCTTAACGCGTGCCAAGACAAACGCGTCAACACGTGCAGATGCGCGATATCAAGGTGCCGACATGTTCACCATCACTACGTCCTCGTACGATTGGCAGCGTCCTTGGTACAGAGACATGATTGCTTGCCCTCCGAATCCCATAGCGGCAAATCAGATATCCTCTCCCAATGCACACGTCTGGTCTGTGGGGGCTTGCCAGCGGGTTGGTAGGGCGATTACATCAGCGAACGCGCTTGTGTCCGCAAAGTCATTCAAGGTTGCGACTTTGAAAAGTCATTCCTAAGCAGTCAAATCCCCTCACAGTTATGCAGAACCCTTATAACGTCATATCCAAATATTCTTGCATTGCTTCAAATATTGTTTCCCAGCTTTCTGTCGTCGGTCTAGAAACCTTCAGGGGCGCCTCCGTCATGTCTGTTCCCTCCTGCACGAGTCTTCGCCTGCACAGCTGTTGCTATAAACAGAAAGGTAGTATGATGGTACGCTGAACTGTGCAGTATTGGCATGAGGACACGACGTCAAGGGCCAATCGCCGAGAGGCTGACGCGGCCAACGCTGCAAGCTGAACGCCAGTTCACGTGGCTTGAACTACGCTTCACCTTGTCAGATTGTATTATCTACAAATCACTTGTTGTGGTACTATGCCCTTCTCTTCCCTTCACGCACTCGATCGCTCGGTTGGCGCGGAACCGCATCTCCACAATTTCATGGCCGTGCTGTCCAACTAAGATCAGCGTCAAACATCACCTCGTATTCGAAGACCGAAAGCGGAAACCCAGCCTTGCGACGATCAAAATAGCAACGTCTACAGATACCATATCTTGATTGCTCCAGAGTATCGACTATGCATCTCAGCTGGATGCGATGAAGCCCCGATCAGACGACCTCTTCTTGCTTTTCTTCCGTGTCATGTACTTGACTATTTTCACTGGATACACTTGTTTCACGATCCTGGGCTTCGCGGCTATCGGAGCTGGCATCGGTATGGTAGCAACTGTTGTAGTTGCTGCTGGGTCTGAGGTCGCCTTTGTACTCAATAAGAAAGAGGAGGCGGAGAAGTTGAGAATGGAGCGGTACTTGGTGTGAGAAGATTCCATGGCATGAACCCGGTAGGACCGAGCAGAAAGAACGCCAGCTAGGTGCTTGTTCTTGAAAAAATACGGACTCCGTAAGAAAGAGATGGTGCAACAGATATACCTCCAGCTTCTGAATCGACATAACTAGCGCGGACCGTCATCTCTACCAGCTCCAAAGCAGCTCAGTTGCCATTCCACACAGCAGGTCCCGGAGCAGTATAACTCGTCGCGATCGGATAGTACGACCACCTCAGACCAGGATCGTTGGCGTTATATGCACCCGGAAACGCTACCAAAGGTCCAGGCTTACCACTTCCACCACCAATAACCTCTACCTGTGCGCACGAAAGATACATTTGCGCACCACCGACCGAAGAAGCTTGGTGGAGTGCGATTGACTCTACACGAACAAGATACTTGCCGCTCGGCACGTTCTTTGGAATCTGGAACTCAACTTGCGATTTCTCTGGTCTAGCATCAGTTATGCAGGGCGGAAAGGATAACGCGTGCGGATCAACTGACGATATGCGGGCCATGTGCTCTCCCCACTAGTCAACGGACTCCCCACTGCGCTTATACTCGCTGCCTTGAACCATACGTTCCCCGCTGCCTCCCACGTATTGATATCCGCACTATCGGGTACTTTTGCCATGTAGAATTGCACCGGTCCGAAGTGCGAGATAGAAGCTGCGGCAACGAAGCCTAACGTATCGCCGGCAGCCACAGTTGCAGTACCTGTCCCAGGGCGATTCTGGAAGCAGCGCATATCAGGGCTAGTAACGGAGGTAACACCCGAATTAGTTTGGTAGTTCTTGGTTTGCCGAATGGATGTCCATTCCGCCGCCTCAGTAACGCCATTAAGAATGAGCTTGGGAAAGCGATCTTGCAACTGTTAGCTCAACGCCTTCAAACAGGCTATGATGAACTTGCAATGAGCCTGCGCTGTAGTAGCGAGGATGGAAAGAGTTACAAGGAGATGCATTCTGGGCAAGTTGAGATGGGAAGCTGCGTTGCGAACGATCATAGACGACATTGTAGTAATCAGGAAGATATATACAACAAGCCACTCTGGTCATGCATCACTTGTTTAATGTAGGCTAGAGGCGTTTATAGTGTTCTCGGCAAGTGTGGCTGCACAGGTGATGTGCGCTTAAATTGCTATCATGCATACCCAGATTGAGCCGAGCAGACGAGATACGCAAGATGAAAGCACACATGAATATCTTGCGCTACTCGAATTTGCTTGACGGGATTCGTTCAAAACTCGTTCTCGTCTCTACACAATGGCAAACAAACATGTCATGAGAAACCAATATTGGAACCACTTTCTGTATTCAGCTGAGGTTACCTATGTTGGAGTGCTTTTTGGATGCGTAGATTTCCCGAATATTGTGCCTTCTTCAAACAAGGATAATGGCGTGAGCAAGAAAACGGGAACTACGCGCCCATTCGAGATCCAATCACATTCTGTTGATAAGCTGCTTCTGAGCAGCCTTTCCATTGCTGAACCAATTTTCCTATTGTTGTTTCGTCCTGAACTGAGTGGTCGCTCAAGTTATATCGTATGTGTCTGTGTTGGTAGCTAATGGCACATCCAAATATCTTGTCATTATCTCGGCTGGGAGAGACGGCAAAAGGGAAAAATTGAGTGCGTCGTTTCAACTGAGTTTACACTACTAAACTATGGAGGGTCACAGCCCGTCATAGCGTTTCTTCAGAAGCCTAGGCCCTACCATGTGTACTGTCCTTTACTGCGGTAGGGAACCGTTCAAGTCCATGTAGGGTGATCAGGTGAATTCGGCAGTCGCGGATGTAGGGTTACTGTGAGACGTCTTTGACCCGTCTGCAAGATGACCTTCCATAGCTTGCTGTCCGGGTACTTTGAAATTAACGTGGTAATATCAACAAATTTCAAACGCATGCAAAACGTCTCGAATGATACGAGTTGGAGTCTAGAGATACCATATTTCGCGACAGAATGCTCTATCAAACTCAATTTTACTGATGGTGCATCCCCCGTCAATTCTGGCACGAAAGGCCGCAGTACCCTTCACCTCTACAAGCGCAAAGAGGGATCCTGACTCAACTCGCGCGAAGTACTTGGCTTTAGAGCGCTCCAATCATCCTTCAAACAACTGTGATTTCAGCCTTTCAGTGGATGTAATTTTCACATTTGCTTTCTAAGCCGATTCCAGGACCTGACTCTGCAGTGAGCAAAGTTCCACAATCGTGCTCACACTTCCCACTTCTTGCCGGCTAGCCTGTAAGCGCTCTTTCACAAATTCTTCCGTAACCGCCTCCGCTTCTCGCGCCATCTTTCCCCATATCGCTACATCCTTGGAGCCAGCGGGTAATAGATGGCTTTCGCCAGAGAGCCGGAGAAGCGCTTCCTCCATGTCCTGGTTTGCGGATGCCATCTGATTTTGGAGGTATACAGATTGCTGGAGTAGAGATCGCTCATTATTGGCTATTTTTGCAAGGTGTGGGAGACAGGGCAAGAGCTTGGTAATCGGTCGAACAGGCTTCGTCGTTGTGGCGTTGCTGTCTTCGGAGGGGATGGATTGACCGCCATTCTGGTTCTCAGTCTGTACGTCCAATGGCTGCTGAAGGCTTGCATGAGCTTCAAGTAAGCCAGCACGAGCTTCAATGTACTTGTTGTATGATTCCCGTATCTGCGATTCTGCTGATGCAAGATCGACGGGTGCTACGGCGTTCACTGGGCGCTTGATGGGCGAGGCGTCCTCGAGGAAGACACTGTTTTCCTCCATCTTAGCCAGCTCTCCTTGAACCCAGTCGACGAGTTCATCTCTCGCTCGCTCGAGTGCATGAACTTGCACCTGCAAGCTTGGCTCAACCTGAAGCTCGTCCTGGGCCTTCTTCCTTGCGGCTTGGGCACGCTCCATAGCTGTTCGCGCCTCAAGAACCTCCTGCTTCAGCTTGAAGACCCATGTCTGGTCTTCTTCAGCCTGTGCTAGCTGCTCGAACCTCTCGGCAGGTAAATCTGGTTGCTCACCAATGGCGCTCTTGATGGAAGCCCTAGGGTCAGCTGCAACAGTCAAAGGCTTTGCGGTCAGAAGCTTGTCTAGAGACTCTTGAATGACCTGAAGCTCTGCAAATCGTCTGCGCTGTCGCAATAAAGAGACGTAGCCTCGAGTAACCTCATTGTCGTATTCTGACTCTGGCTGCGTCGGGTTCTCGTCCACATAACGATTGCGTAAATCTTCCAACGATGCCTGGAGTTCACGATGTCTGGCTTGCGCCTGCGATCTAGCCCGAAGAGCCTGCAAATATTCCAGACGAACGTCCTTCAAGCCTGGAGGGTTGGTATTGGCTGCGGAGAGGTTCTGCGGACATTCATGATTCAGATGCTGGTTCTGAGTTGCTGCATTGACAGGCCTCAGGCTTGATGTGAGGTACTTCGAGAGCGTTCGTCGGATCCTCAATGTGTCTTCCCGGCTGTTGATGTATGACGACAGTGCGCGGTCGACTTCGGGTATTGGGCATGTTGTTTGGGCTGGCATGGCGGAAATTGTTTACAGCCCACAAGTGGGGGCGGGATGGATGAAAATAGACTACTCAGAACGTGCGAGGACGACTTGAGAAATGGCTGGCTGCAGCAATGGCGCTGATTGGTGTCACTGTGACTTGCTTTTGGGTGTGCGCTCAGGGCACAGCTGACAACATGTCAACGGGAGACAGCAATTCGGGAGCTATGGACCTAAGCCAGAACGGAATTAGACCCTTTTGCTAGCGCAGATCACGAAAACAGATCGAAAACACGTGCTTGTACGCTTGGCAAATGCATAATTTCTAAGACACCATGTGAGCATTCATCTGCATCAGGAAGTGTCGAGACGGTGTCTTTCGCGGTGCAACAATTGTCGATCTGAATTTACAGTGTGCCTCCGATGGAAATACTGCCGATGATTCACCTTTACAAGCAAACGGCAGCATGAAGCATGAATCCGGAAAACCATGCAGCTTCAGCGCTCTTGTTTATCGAGCTCCCATGGTTGCGAGTGTTGGACTATGGTGTCTGGCCAGAACGAGGGCGGGAGTGAAGGCAAGTTGACTTTGTTCTGCCGTTTCAAAGATACGCCGAAGTACCGCCAGTGGGGGTTTGCAGGAAATTACGCACGTCTCTCACGCGTCTCTCCGCGAACCAAAAAGCATTCACGCGATAAGACGACGGCTATTGACGTGAGCATGAAAACATCATGGCTCCTGTAGGACTGCTGTTGTATCAAGACAAACTGTACACTGTTGTCAACGTTGAAGCGAACTTCTAACATGTGACAGGAGATGGCAACAGGAGATGGCAGTAGGAGCCATTTGAAATGTGATGCATTCGACTACCAGCGGCTACAAGACGGGTATCTGCGTCTCGGGAACGGGCTCAGCTCGTGCAGTGCTTCTTTCCAGCCTCAGTCATAGCATCATGAGTATTAGATTTACAGTGGAGTCAGGTTCATGCGTACGAGACAACGGCCCTGGAGTTCGGGAGCTAGTCGGATCAGCAGCGGGCGCATTACGCAGGGTCTGTCCCACAAGGCGTCGTATGGTGTTGCTTTGTGGTGTTTGTCGCTGGGATGGGGCTGCTGGCGATGAAGCAGCGCGGGCAGGGCGACTGGTCGCGATATGAGGCGGTGTCAACGATGACATGGTCCGATGCGCGGTGGATGACGCGAAGAGGGACAACACATCATTCAGCCCCACCAATCGCACACCAGAAGCAGCCGTTGACCGCGTAGATTTTCGAGTCCCGGGCCCCAATGTGCTGGCGACTAAAGCAAAGATACGAAACAGAGGCACTTTCTCCTGCAGGTGCCACAGAGGAGAGCCACGACTAGCTGTAAAGGGAGGGCTTGGCGGGGGGCAGGGATGGGCGATTGACGGGCGTCGATTGGAACTTATTTCGCTTGAACCCTAAGGAGCCCTGCCTGAGGGCAACTGCCTCGCCCTCCTCCTTTCCCGCCAGCAGCAATTCACCTTCTCGGCCGCCGGAGCCCTGGAACCTCTTTGCAGTGCCTTTTTACACCTACACTGCTAACACCACAGGCATATTCGCAGAAAAAGCAATTGAATAGCACCAGTCCCTGCATCGCGCTACCACCGCGTCGCGCATCCACCTCAGAGCGCAACTGCGTCACCCGCTACAGGTGGTAGCGATTACACACGGGACGCCCGCCAGACACCCCGCCATACGCCAACATGCCTTTCTTCAAGAGTGTCTTCCACTCAAAGGACAAGCAAAAGGGCGCCAAGACTGCCCCCGAGCCCGTCGCGCCGCCAAAACCTCGCTGGGAGGAGTCGTGGACGCGAAAGGATGTCGCTCCAGACGAGATCCAGGAGCTCATCCACGTCTGCACACAGGAGATGAAGTCGAGGGGTACGTGGGAATGCTCAATTGGCACTTGCATCGTCGTTGCTGACTCCCAATAGCCCTGGACATGCCCTTTATGCTTCTCCCTTTCCGCCCCACCTCCGACACGAGCGCCTCCCGCAACTTCATACGCAACTTCTTCAAGGCCGCCTACGAGAACACGCGGCAATACTCAGGCGAGGGGCTGGCGCAGGAACTGCGTCTCACTGAGCCATTGGTAGGCCGACAAAGCTGCACCCCCACATCGAGCAATGCGCTGACGTAGACAGACGCTCTGCAGCATCATTAAATGGTGCTGGAGCAGATTGCCCGGCGGCGTCGTCACCTGGGACGCTTATGAGCTCTTCCGAATCGGCGAGTCTGGTAAGCTGGCACCAAGGACATACCCCTGATGGCTGCTGATGTCATGTACAGATTCAAACTTCGCCCGCCACGCATTCGATACCTTCATACCAATCAGCGTCGACTCCGAAGCTCGCAAGCGCATCATATTTGACTTCTTCGATCTGTTGTCCTCCGTCGCAGCAAGGGGCAAGAGCAACGGTATGGGTGGCAGGAAGCTCTCTCGTTTAGCCGGATGGTGGGCATTTGAGTTCGTCGAAGACGGCAAGGGCTTCGATGGTGGCTATCGCACATGGGAGAAGTAAGCATTACCATCCATTACATGTGAAATACATACTGACTTCACTGTAGGGCCGCGGATGCTGCCAGCCATCTCTTCTTCGCCTACCTGCGATCGCTATCTCCAGATATGAACGTAGTTGGTGGCATTTCAGCTTTGCCTCGTTCTCTCCAAGCGCTACTTACCCAGACCGAATACCCTCCGCAAACGCCGACCCTCATGCAAACGCGCACAACCAAGGTTGTCATGATCGTAGATTCCGTTTCGCCTACACCGTTCGCCTTACTGCGTCGCGCAAAGAACTTCGAGTACCGCGACGATGACAGAGCGCTGCAACAGTTCTCCGCTTACGAAGACACTGTCAAGGCTCTGACTGATGAGTGCCAGAGAGTACTCAAATGTATTGCAACAGCCAACCAGTCGACAGTGTCAACAGACCCAACGACACCAGACCCGTCGTGGTCCCGCTTTGAAGACTTTGGGTTTTCAGGCATAATGGACAGCTCCAGCAGTACAAATGGTGCCTCGGTAGGAGGGAGCCCACGAGAGTTCTCCAGTCTTCGATCGGGGCCTCACTCCAACAATACCGACTTGGGTCGCCCTACCACGCCTTCGTGGGCGGACTTTTTGTCCTCGGGCTTCGCCGACGAGAACAATCAATCTCCCCCGACTACTCTGTTAATGCCCAACCAGAAACTCCCACCTCTAGGAGAGAACCGTGTACACAGCTCCCAGTCACATGTGCGAAATGGTCTTAACGAAGATGACCTTGAGCCTGGCGAGTTGGCAAGCATAACTAAGTTCGACCTCGACGAGACCTTCTGGTGGGTATGGATGATTAGTCTGGCTTCCGAAGAGACTACTGATCGCAAAGCCGCCTTCGGAAGATGCACGTTGATTGAAACACGCATCCAAGGCGCAAAGTGGCTAGTCATGGAAGAGCAAGTCAAAGGCGCATCTCCTGGTCCTGAGGAAGGTGCTTACATCGCCGAGAAAAAGTCCAAATTTAGCTTCACAAGGCGTGGACGACTTGGCCGCAGAAAGTCGACCGGCAAGAAGCCCACCCCGAAAGAGCCCTACAACCGGACAACTAACAACACACCCATGAGCAAGACCAGTATTGGACCAGATCAACACGCGAGGATACAGGCTGCAGCAGCAAAGCTGGCTAAGAATGAGCGGGACGAAAAGGACGCAAAGGAATTTGCGCAACGCCGAGGACGTACCGACGATACCACATCAGTGAAAACAAACAGTGTGCTTACGCTGCAACCACATCTGGTGAACGAGGCTGGTCCGGCCATGCAGTGGGACAAGAAGTTTGGCGAAGCCGCGCTTGACAAGGACGCACTTCGTGCCCAGTACCTGGGAGATGTCAGTGCCGGCAGAGGCTCAAAGAACAATCTCATGGCATCTGCTAATGGTCGCTCGTCGCCACTACCTCCAGAGGTGTCCAACCGCGATCTTCCCGCGCTACCAAAGTCCGAGAGAGGAGAGTCACGCTCACCAGCTCGTATTGATACCAAGCCTACGGAAGCTTCTGTGACTCCGGTACCTTGGCCAAACGACTCGCCCACTCAGACTCCTCAGCAGCAGTCGTTCCCTGTTCCAGTTGCGCAAGACCAGTCCACTCCCATAGAGGAGACGCCCTTCGCAACGCCGCTACCCATCTCGGACGAGAAGTCTGTTCAGTCAGGCACGACTCCGAACCAGCACCCTGCCTTGAGGAAGGCAGTGCCCGAACGGAAACCAGTTGTGGCTCCCCAGCCCAAGAGCCGCGTCAGTGAGGATCACGGAGCCGCACCAGGGAAGAAGATCTCACCAAACAAGTTGAAGAAGAAGGAAGGCGGTGGTTTTAGGAAGCTATTTGGGAGAAAGAAGACTGAGACGCCTGCAGCAGTAGCTACAACAGCACCTGCAGATGATTCATACTTCCAAGCATCTGATGCCCTCCGGAGCAACTCCCGACTTGACGACCACCAATCCAATGTACGAGAGCCATCGCCAACCTACACTGATGATCAACCCGAGCCTATACGGGCGCCATCGCCACAACACGAGCCTAGCCCTGCGGCTTCGTCCGGTATTGTGGAGCCAAATCAAGCTGGCGGTCCTGTGGCTGGTGGACCAGCAACACAACAAGAGATCGACCAGGCCTTCTCACGATTCGACCAAGGCCCGATGGAAGACATGCCTGCTTTTGCCCCTGCCGACGACGAGAGTGATGACGATGCCGCTGCTGCCCCAACTGTACCTCGTCGACAGATGCAACAGACGAACCCTAGAACCCCGACCCAGCGTGCCCCAGAATATTCGGATGACATCTCGGAAGAATCCGTCGAGTTCACAAAGCAACAATCACCATCTCAAGATCGATGGGCACAGATTAGGAAGAACGCTGCCGAACGCGCAGCGAGGCTGAGTGAAGAACAGGTTCGCCGTAGCCGAAGTCAAAGCCAGAGCCAGCGGACTGACGAAGGCGAGACGAGTGGCGAGGAGACCATCGAAAGCCGCGTGGCTCGCATCAAGGCGCGTGTTGCTGAACTCACTGGCAATGTTGATGGTCAGCCGGGCGCAGGAGCTGGCGGAAGACAGTGGTAGAATGCGCATTGTAAGGCTCCCATTACGTTATTGCTCAGAGTTCTGCTAACAATTGCCCAGATCGTCCTTTAGCATCACATACCCCATCTGTTTTCCAAGCGTACAAAGAGCTCGATACCCTTTCCGAATTCGACTTTCTGGTTTTTTTCTTCTACGACAACCAGCATAATTTGTGCTTTCACACTTAATACCCGTCAGCGCCATACACTTATGTCTGACATCGGCTTGTTTTCCATTCAATCTGCATCAGTTTTCGATTTTTTACGTTTTGCTGAGATACCTCGGGAGGAATGTACATCGTTGTCTAGGTACACATATTTGCGGACATGCACAGTCATGCGGTCACGTATGTTCGATGACCGACAATATATACCATCGCGAAGATCACGTAGTATGTTATATGTTAGAGAAGGAGGTGCGAACTTTCGAATGTTTAATCAAGACGTTTTGCGTAGTGCAATTGCTTAGACGTGCGCAAGCTTGTGATCCTGTTCTGCTCATGCCCCGTCACCGTCACTTTGATCGTGTCATCTTGTCAGCACTCGAAAATGTGCGGCTGGTGCTTTCGAGATATCTGACCCAGCACAAAAAGGCTTGAGTTCTTTTCTACCTTCTTCTTTCCAACAAATACCGAAATATACTGAAGCATCATGTCGCTGTGCTTTGTTTGCTGTCGCTGTCTCAAGGAAAAAGTTCCTTTTCACTATGACACATCATTGTAGGGGCTTCAAAGGCTCAACCACTGCTAACTGTAGTCTCTCAGCCCACTCAACAAGGTACCTCGACCTATGCAGATTAGGTCAATAATAGGGTTTTGTTGTTTCCTCTTGTCACATGTCTTTCCGTTGTGCCGAAGTTTGGAGTGAAGAGAGTGTACTTTCCGCAGACGTAAACGAATGTATGTAGTGTCATCTTTAGGCGCAACCTCTCCGGAATTTTATAGCTAATCAAAATCTGCGAAAGCGAATACTTTTATACCTCATCTTCCACTCAGAAAATCTTCCATGCAGTCCTCTTTCTGCTCGGCTGGCGAAGCGATAGCTGCTCGATTAATTACTATACTGCTTAGGATAGGCGCTGTAAGAAGACGTCTGGATAGACTCGAAACACCCAACATGTCGAGTTGTATTCTAACCATCCGTCCCATCGCCGCTCTCTTGATAAGTGTGCCCTGACGATTTTTTCGTAGGCGCTGACGATGTGGAATGGTTGGCCGTGGAGATGTAGGTACGTCACCGCTATTCCACTCACCTCTATTGACCATTCCTCTTGCAGGAGCCAGGATAAGCTGTTTCTCTGGTTGACTTCCTCAGCAATATCTTCGATCCCTCAGCTCGTTGCCATCCATATCCGACCTACAACCATATCATTGTGCCGACACTCAAGAAACTAGGAATCGTTCCTACGTGGAGTATAATGGTTGTCGGGATGACCGACATCAATTTTGGATGAACTATGTTAACCAGCGTCTATGGTTTTAGGTCCTGACCTCGAGATTCTACTCGACGCATGAGACGAAAATGATGAGACCAAGGGGGGAGGGTTCTTTGATCTAAGCAACTATGGCATGGATCCAGATGATGCTCTCCAGGCAGCGTGCGTCATGTGAAGAGCTCGCTTTTGTACCACATCGAGGCACTTGGAGATTACATTTCGCTGACCCACTCTCCAGAACGCCCTGACCTGCCATTACAATCTGACGGCAGAGCCCCGTCCATTCACCAAGCTAATGCCCATAACTATTCCAAGGTATGCCGGGAGCGCCACGAAGGACTGTCGTCCGAATTCTCAATAAGCTTCGAGACCGCCCCAAGCGGGCGTTTGTCATCTACCGCTGAGATTACCGTAACGATGAAGCCTGGAATACCTTTGTCAATAAATGGGCTGAACATGTCGAGCGCGAGCTCCTTCGCTAGGATCCAGGCCATCTCATACAATCGCTCGTGTTTACGGTCAAATAAGATCCTATCACTCTTGATGGTGCCACTGTAAAGCATGTGCAAAGGCTATCCACCGTACGAACGGAATCTCAGGAAGCAGAAGAAGAATGGCGGGTCACTGTACACAACGGCTTACGAGGTGTTCTTAGGCATGACTACCACACACAAGTAGATACGCAGGCACTTGATGGGTGTCTGATATATGAATGGTTAGCAGAGAAAGAACAGTTGCAGTTTCTCAAGAAGAACCGATCCTGCATTTGGGCAAGCCGCATATGTCCGCCTCGCCAGGAAAATCAGGGAAGAGCTTGCTCCTCTAGTAACGAATGAGAGAGAAGAGGGGGATGATCTAGAAGGTGAGGATGTGGACGAAGATGAAGAGCCTGTTGCAATCGAGATGCATTTGCCATTGGTCCTACCATTTGTGTACACGAATCTCCTCAGCGCTTACGTCGATCAATTCAACGTATTGGCCGAAGATCTGGACAAGAATGATATCTGTTGAAACTGAGATGAGATGAAGACCTCCTTGACATGCTCAGGAGATCGCATTCGGTAGGCTATCATGAAGGTCGTGTAGGCATACGTCGTTCTGAGGTATCGCCCAAGAATAACGTCCTAGCAGGGTACCTGCATTTACCACGCGTTCTTCAGCGAGGCATAGGTTTCGGATTGGGGCCACAGGCCATGGCGGTTGGAGAAATTGGAAGCACGAGGGCCAGCGTGCGGCCCAAAATAACACGAGATCTGTGTACCTGCATCAGCCAGGCCTCTGGGAGGGTACATACGAGGTACTGGTCAGAAACAAAGGAATGGCTGCCGGGTGGTGTGCGTGTGAGACTAAGAATAACAGCCGAACGTGTACCTGCATCTGATAGAGAGTTAGACGCGCCGGGCCGCCTATTTTCCGGTGAACGTCACCTTTCTTTGATGGAGTGACGCGTTGCTGAGTGATGCCGGTATCTGTGATACTTCAATTAGAATGGTGAAGGTTGGTGGTGGAGAGATAGAACCGACAGCTCGGTGCGGCGCATTCGCTTCAGCAGGTGAAGTCAACAATCACATACACTAGCATCCTGGCCGTGAAATGTACGTATGGGGAAGCACGAGCTAATGTGAAGTGGGGAGAACATATGGAGCTGGCGGCTAGGTGGGTGAGATTATGAGAACGGGAAGAAACAACGATGCGAGTGGAAAGAATAGACGAACAGCAGCTTAGCAATGTGTAACATTCTGGAGTGTTGGTCGTGTGTGTCGAGGTAAGCTGGGTCGATCAGTCAATCAGGTGCAGTAGCAGGTGCGTCATGCCAGTGGTAGATGTGGGTTTGCGGCATGGCCTTCTAAAAATACCGCGTTTCGGACATGGGAGGTAGTCGCGCTAGGAACCGCGTGCTGCGAGTTTTATTCCAACTTCAACCTTAGGACATGGAAGTAGATACTGGAAACAATCTGTTTGGATGTTCTTGGATCGTCTGCCGGGGACATGACTGCATACAGATGGACGGGGACTGTGAAGATGGACACCTTTGAGCCGTCCCGCATCCGGTGGGGAAGCGGGGCGTTCTCGACGGCTATCCATGATGGATGACAGCGATTGCAGACAGCGAAGGACTGGTTGGCAGGCCACAGCTTCACACAGGGACTGCCTTTGCAGTAAAAGAAGCTAAGGTTTGAGAGAAATGATTGACCGAATGCTCCGCCATGTGTCGCTAGCAAAACATTGCTCGGGAAAGGGTGCAAATGGCGCACCGGCAAGTGCAATGCCGCACACACAGGGAGCACCGAATGCCTCCGCCTTCGGTCGACCTCAGGGCCATGACTTTCGTCATCACGTCTGCAAGCGCCGATATGTGTTCCCGCTAGACATGGCACGCAAGAATAGCGAGCGACCCCCGTCTGAATGCTGCAGAGCCGGTAAGATGGTCTTGCTAATCTGAGAGTACCCTCTGCAGTCAACAGGGACTGCCGTGAAGAGGTCGTGAGTAGCGCGATGCCGGTAAAATGGCTGGTCGTCTCATTCTCATACTGTACCGCATCAAGGGTCTGCTCTGCCTGTGTGAGGCCGCTGGACCCCAGCTCTGATATGTCCTTAAAATAACTCAGCTGGGCGTTGCAAGTGGAGTAAACAGCCTCGATGGAGTTAGGCATGCCTGTGATGATTGACAGACAGATTGCACACCCAATTGCAAGGGGACAGCGGACGTGGCACCAGGACCCAACCCCAGCAAATAACCCGTAACCGGGCATATTAGCGATCGGATGGCCTGGGCTTTGCAGACGCCAGATTTCTAAATATAGGGGCGCCCACCCACTCCATCATGGTTTCCTCTGCACATCACGTTCAGAGCCTCACAGAAACTGTGAGAGCAGCAACCGACCTTTGTGTCGCGCATCACAGCCATATAGCCCTGGAGTCGCGAAAAAGAATTGCACATCCACCGCGCCGACTTTCGCCGCCCGCCTCTTCCTGCTGCAAGCGCTGAAACGCTCAGCGTCTTCGTGATCACGCCTCGGCCGCGCAAGCTAGTACTGTCTTCTTCAGTTCCTCGAGACATCACCGTCGCTCCATGCGCTTTGACGTCTAGCATCGCCATCCACCATGGGTCGCAGAAAGATCGAGATCAAGGCCATCAAGGACGACCGGAACCGCTCCGTGTAAGCCAGCTGCCCCAGACACATTGCGATCAGCCACTAACACGCCATAGAACCTTCCTCAAGCGCAAAGGCGGTCTCTTCAAGAAGGCGCACGAGCTCTCTGTGCTTTGCTCAGTAGACGTCGCCGTCATCATCTTCGGCCACAACAAGAAGCTCTATGAATTCTCTTCCGGCGACATCAACGAGACCATTGGCCGGTACCAATACGTATGCATCCCCTGCTACCCTGGACAGAGAGTTGCGCTAAAGTACATGACACTGACAGGTCACGCAGTATGGCGGCGCACACGAGCACAAGGGCCCAGAGGACTTTATGGGCAAGAAAGATGGCGACGATGACGACGACGACGATGAAGAGGGCGCCCTTCCCCGAGACTCGCACACCCCGCCCGAGCACTCGATGATGCCCCATCACATGCAGCACCCGCAGTTCCAGCACATGAGACAAGGAGCGCCATCAATGTCTCCGCCAATCGGCAACGGCGTCCCCTTCCAACAGCGAGGTCCTTCTCCCCAGCCTCCTCACCACCTATCGCGACCCAACTCGAGAGTAGGCCACATTCGCAGACCGAGCTCGAACCTCGCGCCGCCCCAGCCATACCCTTCGCAAGCCCCTCCACCGCCCAACAGCTATGCCTACATGCCGAACCCGCCTTTCTACAACCCGCAAACTGCCCAGCAAATGGCCCCCAAGCCTCAGCCTACTCCACCCGCCGCACAGTACCAATTTACACATCCCATGCCTACGCATCCTCAAGTGCAGTACATGCAACAAGAGCAGCAACGTCGGCAGTCAATGCCGCCTACTTTCCAGCAACAGCAGCAACAGCAGCAGCACCATCTTCAGCAGCAAGTGCAACACCAGCATCAACAAGAACAGCAAGCACAAGCACAGGCACAGGCACAACAGCAGGCACAGCAACAAGTGCAGCAACAGCAGCAGCAGCAACAGCGACTGTCCCCGCCCCCTCCACCTCCGCAAGCCTCTCAGCCGCAGCAAGAACTCCCGCAACAGCCTACGATTACCGTCCCGTCCCCCACGCAACAGAACGATTTTCAGAGTCCCCCTCTCCCCCAGCCGAAGCCACTACACGCGTCCGCCAGACACAGCATCTTCACACCAATCGACGACAGCCAGTCCATGCTCGCTGCGCATTGGGGTAGCAGTAGCAATTCAAACCTGTCTCGCAGCGAAGCGCCATATATCAAGCAAGAGAACCGTGCGCAATCAATTGATGTAGCCGCCATGTCACGACTGCAGCCGAACGGGGAACCAAAACCTCAAGCACAGCCTTCACAGCTACCTGTTCAGCAACCACCGCAGCGAACGCAGTCTACATCCTCAATGCCCACGATCCCTCCTCCGTCACGAACAAACAGTCTGCGCATGGGTGGTGAAAGCAAGCCAAGATTGAGGGTGCAGATCCCGAGCGAACACTCGGATGCTGGAAGTGCCACGGCCGACTCGTCTCCAAAGGACTCTGGCACAACTGGTGCGACCCCAGGACGAAGCACTGATGCGTCGCACTCCTCTGGCGTAGTCCTGCCTCCTCCGTCACCGAGTGCGAACTCGCTGCTCAGTGCAGGTGCAACTGGCCCGCCCAACCCCTTTGCTCGTCCGCCGCCGCCATCTAACAGTAACTCATACGGTAGCCGCAACGACATGGAGACGCCAATCTCAGCACTTCCCAGCCGCTTTGTGGAGAATGGCCTCCTTCCCTCGCCCTCGAGCTTTTACCCCGAGTGGGGTTTTGGTCGCGACTCCAACATGCTGCCGAGTCCTTTGACTTTCCAGACACCCGTAGCCCCGAATGGACCCAGCTTCGCCCGTGACGATTCGGCGGAGCGCAAGCGCAAGACGTCTGATCAGGGCTCGGATGACGGCAACCAAAAGCGGGTCAAAACCTGAGCAGTGCAGCGGAGTTTGAAAAGTTGTTTGAAGCGACAGTCTTTCTCGCATGGCCTATTTCCACGGCTATGCTGTATTTGTACCCCATACTTGGTGCTTCTATTCCGGTCTTTACTTCCTGAGGACCAACAAGCGATGCTCGATGCATACTATACTTTTTGCTATTTTGTTTGAAGGCTTTGTAGAATTTGGGTGCAGGGGCGTTGGATACCCACGATGATTGTCGTTGTTGTCATCTACTATTTTGTCTCTTTTCACAATTTGACGGTTGCACATGGACCTTGTTGGGCATACCGGTTATGGCATGACGAACGATCAGAGTCAAGATATGTACTTCTTTGTAAATAATACCAATGAACGGCTTGGCTTAGTCCACATAAACAACCAGGGGTACCCCATTATACAAGCTCTGTGTGACTCGACATTGCAGCGAGTGATTGACGTGCAAACTCGACAGCAACTGGCCGAACCTTCGGGAAGCGAAACGTTGGCAAGAAGGGCAGGCTCAAGTTTTGCGTATGCTGCGTACTGATTTGCCCGTATTCGTATCGTGGTAGACGTTCCCTGTGATGTTGACCGGGCACGACCTACTGCGTCATAGGGCCAAGCCGACTGCCCCGCTGCGCATACGCCTTGCCCAAGGGCTCGCCGTTGCTATCAGCCGCAACCGGGCTGTGAAGGGCGAAGTTGGGCTTTGATCGTTGGAGCCGCATCTTACTCGGCTGATCATAAAGACTTTGTGCCGTAAGCTACTAGCATCTCCCTGTGTTTTGGAGTCAGTTGCGCGCCTGACGATTGCCTTCGCTCGCCGAGAAGCTGAAGCTTGGTGTCACATTCATATATCATCAGCCCCGACACGTTGCGACATTCGCTTTCCACCTCACAAACACTCGACAATTTGATCCCATCATGGCGTACAACAAAGGCTTCAACCCGGACAGGCTGCCTATGCATGCAGAGCCTGAGCAGGTATAGCTTTCAAACATTGTCGACACGCATGCAAGACTGACGAAGACCAGGCTGCTGCCATGATGTCGCAAAACGCACCTGCAGCCGCACGCCCACCGCGCACAAGTTCAGCGCGTCCGGACTACAACAAACCTCCCCCGCCCGTTCCCAGCGGCCAGAGATACGACACCCGTCCAGATGAGCGCTATGGCGGCGGTGGGGGACGCGGCGCAGGAGGTGGTGGATATGATAGCAGACCCCCGCCAGGCGCATACAGCGACACGCGCTACGACAGCCGGTACGACTCGAGACAGGACAACAGAATGGCAGTTGGGTCGCCTCCACCCGCCAACTACGGCCATGGACCACCACCACAGGGATATCATGGAAGACCGCAGTTGGCGCAACAGTCGAGGCCGCCGCCCACGCCTGCGCCGCCAAGGGATGCGAATGACCGCGAGGCACTCTGGAGATTGTTCGGCGCCGTCGACAAGGACAGTATGTTGTAGCCACGAGCTTGGCCATGTACCATGCTAACGGATGCGGCAGAGAGTGGTGAGCTCACAGAAGCTGAACTGCGGACTGCGCTCGTCAACGGAGATTGGACACCTTTCGACCCACACACTGTCCGTATGATGATTCGGATGTTCGACACCAACAGATCTGGATCTGTCAACTTTGATGAATTCTGGTACTTGCTCTTGCCCCCTTTTCTTTCTTATCAGAATTTAAAGCTAAAACGTCGCTCACAGTGGACTATGGGGCTTCCTCTCTGCCTGGCGCAGCCTCTTCGACCGTTTCGATCAAGATCACAGCGGTAGCATATCCTACGCCGAGTTTAATGAGGCCCTCATTGCCTTTGGATACCGCCTTTCCCAGCAATTCGTCACCCTTCTGTACCGCACCTACGACCGTGATGGTCGCAATGCACTGAGCTTCGATCTATTTGTGCAAGCGTGCATTAGTCTGAAGAGGATGACGGATGTGTTCAAGAAGTATGACGAGGACCGCGATGGTTATATCACACTGAGCTTGTAAGTGGTCCAACTTGAGGGCTTGGAACATGTTCTCAGAATCACGGCTAACTGTATTTGCAGCGAGGAGTTTCTCACAGGTGCGCAAGCTTTATTCCTCTTCAACTCCATTTCGGCCACCACTGATACCGGACTCTACTAGAAATCATCCGCCAGCGATGAGTAGCAGGAACACAAGTACGCGATTTGCTCAACACTTGGATATGTTGCCAAATCGGGGACCGCCCAGCATTATCCCATCGTTGCAGAGGCGGACAGATCGTCTCTACAGACCACTCATAAGTGACCTAGCGCGAAGGTGCATGATGGAAAATCTGATTTGGTTCAAACAGTGCGGGAACATGCGTTGTGTTGGTCGGAAACCAAGCACGCTTGATGAAGGTGACGAATTTAGATACCCGTTTAATACAAACGAAAGTTTCCATACCACATTTGCGTCTCTCTGACTAATTGCTTGTGCTTATCGAAAAAGGTAGTCTACCAACACCGAAATCTATCTCTCCATCTCCTCGTATCCCGTCGGCTGCCGTAATAATAATCATCTTCGTCGGGCTCAGCATCGTACCTTCTGACCTGTCTTCCCGAGCCGGCATGCGTATATATATGTTCTCGTACACCCCAA
Source organism: Alternaria postmessia (assembly GCF_024291825.1). Lineage (NCBI taxonomy): Eukaryota > Fungi > Ascomycota > Dothideomycetes > Pleosporales > Pleosporaceae > Alternaria > Alternaria postmessia. Next base: position 42,404 of record NW_026260122.1, read on the forward strand.
CCATCGCGGTAGCCGTTGTAGTCGAATTCTGGACCGTAGTGGTATCTTCATCCTTATTGTCAGTGATAACCGAAAAAAAGGCGATATGTAGAACGACGTATGCTATCTAAGTGAGACGGTGAGAGAGAATTATTCACGTAGCACGATCATAACGATAACTATCCGGGCTACCTAGTGTGCCGCGGATACTTTGGCAACGACGCGGTTGGACAGGTCGCCACGGCACCATCCTTTGTATTTGTGTGTGGTATTCGTTGAATAGCGCGGAACTAGTACCTGTTTGAGTTTTGTCAAGAAATCAGGGTACTACGGGGTATCTGGACTGGTGGTCAAGGTTGTGGTATCTCAATTATAGAGTTTGTAGAAGAGCGATCACAATGCATAACCAAGTTGGATCGCTATATACCGTGATAGTGGGAGCGTGACTGGGGGCATGGTGAGGTGTCGAGTACGTGCTGCACATCCCCTATGGACAGGGCGGAGGCGTGTCTGGAGGCGGATGAGCACGGCTTGTCGTGGACGACAGACCGTGAAGAGAACATGTGCTGCAGGATATTATGTCCTTCACTGAGAATCCCTCTGTCACTCTTAACTGACAATGAACAAAAGTACTTCTTACAAGTATTGTACAAGACAAAGTGCTTTTCACTCAGTATCGATGGTATAGGCAGGAAGGGGTGATGGAGTCATCTGTGGCCTTTCTAGGAATTATTTGATTAGGCTGGTGTTTCATAGGAGATAAGACGAGGTGCACGAGCATGAAAAGTTGATGTCCTATATTGAGTACGTTGATTCAAACAAACTATGGGTATACAATCTTCTTCATCGCTAGATCCTTATGAAACACATTCTGGTATCTGGGGGTATATGACAAATTTAAGGAAAGACATGAGCTCGTTCGTGGGGGTCGTGAGAAGAAGAGGAAACCGCTGTACTCCAAGTATCGCCCCATTGCGACACAACCAACTTAATAAGTTCAGGAGCGCACAATGCAATCTTCAACTTCCAACTCCACTTCCTCTACACCTTGTAGGGCTTGCGAGCACGGCGCGACTCACGATCTTTTCCGCCGATGCAGAAGCTCGCAATCCAGCCAAGGAGGGCGATAAGCATAAGCGCGGTAGCAGCCCAAGTAAGGGCAAGAAACTTGCCGCCGTACTTTGCATTGAGACCTATCTCACCGCCCTTATCATTGACAATATCGGTGCCCTTAACCATAACCGCAGTGACAAGCGCGCTCGCCAGTCCAATGGCCAGGAACGCAAGTGTGGCGAGAAGGAAGTTGACACATGGAGTGAGTCTTCCATTTCCGATGAAGATTCCAAGAACGCTAGTAATGAGCGTAATAAAGATAAGGCAGATTGCGATGACGTAGAGAACGAACATGGCCGCCATGAGCGCATTGAGTGTGTCGATTCCCGTTTGAATATCATCTGGCCATTGCAGGTCTTGTAGGGTAATGTCTACACCCGTCCTGTTGAGCGCATCCTGAATGATCTGGGTAGGGTCGAACTTGTAGGTAGCCCTGCTCTTCGCGCACTCGGTAACGTTCTTGCTGATGTCGCTCTGACTCAGCGTTGCATTTGCCACTTCTCCAGGCTCATACTGTCCTTGACAGTAATTCAACATGTGTGCCGAGTACCAGTCTTCGACACCAATGCGCTCGCGGAGCTCATCAATCTGTTCATTGATTTCGTTTGTGACGCTATCGGTGATGGAATCAGGGATGAGGTTTATAATCGACGAGAGTGTGGAATCGGAATCTGATGTTGCAGAGGAGATGAGGTTTTGCCCAACAGCAGAAGTGTTAAGTGTGAGGAGAGAGTAGTCTTCCATGAAACCCTTCTTGTGACCCGCGAATAGGCATAGGAATGATAGTATGAGGGCGGCGGTACAGCAGAGCACCGGTAGTATAGCGATAAACCGCATCGTCGTGGTGTTATTGACTTTGCGATTGTGGTGTAGATGTGTGGACGGTCGCGATCGTTTTAGATGCTACTAGTGAATGGCGTTGTATTCAAAGAGCAACGAAGGGCTAAAACGCAGACAAAAGACAGGAAGCGATGGATGGTGAGTTATGTCAAAGACGATAAAGAAAGAGCCAACCACTTATACGTGACGCGCAAATACAAACTTGCAATGCGACGACCGCGCAAAAGACCCACACGTCACTCACTAGGGCCCAGCCATGGCAACAAGCGAATAGCAAACCTGACCAACAGGGCCTCAGCCTCGAGATCAACGTCTTGGAAATACGAATCAGGGCCTATTCAGCACACTGACCACAATGTTGACGTGTTGCTGGGCGTATGTTGTTCAGACCCTGGAACTATGACGCAACGTAGCGCTAAGCGAAGCACTCGCGCAGGGGTCAAGCAGGTACGACTGCAGCATAATAATGCCTAATTTTTTTGGTTGGTCGACAAGGGAAGGCTCTGAAAAAGAAAAAGTATCAAAATGATTCGTCCTGTACTGACTGCAAAGGTGTGGGCAAGAGTGCAGCGCTTGCAAATGTGTCAGCCACGTGGATGTGGGGTGCACAGCCGCAATGTGCGCGTGCGAGTACGAATCGACAAGACTACGGGTGACACAAATAGAAACTGGATTCAACAGAAGCACATTTACGTGAGCAGACGCACCATGGTAGACCTAAGACTTGACTGTCTAAATCGTTTGTATTCGGGTCTGTCGCTATGCTCCCGTCTTCTATTCATGAGGCATCGTCTATCATGATGACCGTAAGTGCATTACATTCGTGAGCGGAGCAGCCTGTGCTCTCAGACTTTTGAGTGGAATCGTTATAAGCGGTTGTGGTAGTAATGTGATGTTGCGCGTTGCGCTTTGGTGTTGAGTCGAAGTCACTTGGCTCGGTGCTACCCAGCCTCATGACGGCGTCTTCTTGGAGTGGTTTGCCGGTTGGGCTGCCGACGATGAAGCAGCGCTGATGCCATCCGTGAAGGGAGAGTATGGGGCCGTCACTGAGTGCGGGGGTGCTCGTTGGCCAGACTTTGTGCGTGGAGGCTCGGCAGATGCTGGCCACTTCTTCTGCTCTTCATGGATCTTGTCCAGTGGTTCTCCGACTATGTGGTACTTTTCCCAATTGATGGGCGGGCATCGCACGATGTTCTGGGGCTGTGGTATCGCGGGGAACTTGGGTGGGTCTGGCTTCGCGTCCATATGCGTTGAGTCCTTGCGCATGTCTGCGCTATTGGTGTCTTCGTCATTGCTACGTGACGAGTCGGCCAGACCCGACAGCGTTGGGGTGAGTATGTCCTGGTAGGAATGGGAGGCCTGGGCTCTCTGTTCCTGCAGCGACTTGACGAAGGCTTGCGGGTCAGACACAGCGGCTGCCTTGAGCTCTTCGAGGGCCTTGAGGTCGCGCTTGCTCTTTTCGCGCTGCAGCTGCAGGAGCGATATGGCGGATCGCAGGGCGATGGCATCCGGGTTCTCTGTCTCGGATATGGCGACAGAGGGCGGCTGCGGTCTGAAGGTGGCAGTGGGCGGAGGGGCAGGGCGGGGTCGGGGTTCGGTGCGCTCCACAGGAGCTAGCTGGGCAGCAGAAGCTGTGGGCGTGAGAGGTGACACGGGCGGGCGGTCAGGAGTGGGCGACTTGGAGCGGTTGCCAGAGTGCTCCGAGGCGGTCGAGGCGTCGCTGGACGAGACTGGGCGCGTCGTCGTGTCGACCAGGAGCGCTGGCATGGCGGCGTAGAGGGAGACGTCTCCAGGCGCAAAGCCGGAGAGTCGTGGCAGGATACCGATCGGCGACCACTCTGCGGTGAAGGTACGAGGGCAGACCGCGCAGAGGCCTAGGAGCTGCTGTGGTAAATCTCCGGCGTGGTTCGCCGCGAGGTGGCGGCGGTTAGGCGCTGTCTAGACTTGTGCCTGGGCCGTCCATGCCAGATGCGATTTGCGATGGGAATGTGTGTCGTTTGAGATTGCGCGCGCGGGAACGCCCACGCAGTTATCGACACGTCGCGATTTGGTTGGGGAGAGTGTGCGGGGCCGGCTGCGGGCGAGAATTTCTTTGGCTGGCAGTCGGCTGGACGGAGAGCTCGGAAGGAGTTCCATCTCGTCTAGGAGACATGTGTACCCGAACATGGATGCTACTTCGGCTTCAGGATGGTATATACCACAATCACAAATCTACTCTAGCCCCCGACGTCGCTTACACTGCTCTCTGGCCGTGCGAGCCATGCTCAGACAGCGACTGCGTGATGCGCCGCTTGTCGGCAGTCTCTGCAGACGACTCGGTCATGTCCACTCGGTCTGCGTCTTGGTCGAGCAGAATGCCAACTCCCTTGGGGACATAGGAGACAAAGTAACAAGCTAAACACGGCACCGGCACGACGCAGCAGCGTCAGTGCGCTCATCTGAAGCTGCTGCCGACTCAGAACCGACATAACGGCTTTCGCGATCTGCCCGTCAGATTGCCAATTTCTGTCTCTCAAAACGCGTCTATCTCGTCCGGCGGCATATTCGCAGATTCACGCAGCCGACCGCCTGCAAGGGTCAGCGAGAGAGAGCGAAGCCACCCATGAAATCCACCACAACGCCATTTCCAGCCCGCCAATGGCGTTGGTCTGATAGACAGTGCCGCGTGGATGGCCATCAGGATCAGTCTCCATGTGTGTAGCGTACCCGCGCAGGGCGGCGTCCTACCACTGTGAGTCGCTCTTGCTTCTTCCTAGCCTTGCGAGCCCTCAAATGCGCCTTCTACTTGCAGAACTTCCAGCTCAATCCAAGCACGCCCGTTTACCTCACCACCCGTCCCGTCCTGTCATCAAACCGTCCCTTCTGCAGCTGCATTTTATCCCTCGCAATGCCACTCAAATTCCTCACTTCTCGACCCTCGACTACCGTCCACTACCTACCTCTACCTGCATGACATGCGCCACGCCTTAGCGACAGCCTGCCAATCAAACGACGATCAAACTGGCACCGACTGGCCGCTAAACCCTAAACGCCCACGCGACCGAAATCACTTTCCTTAGCCATGGCTCCGAGTGCAGACTTAACAGCACAGTCCCCGCTGGCGCGCATGCCCAAGCTGAAGTACAGAAACCCGCTGCCGGCCGACAGCCTTTCGATTGCCTCCGATACTTCCCAAGACAGTGGGCCCCACTCTGCATATAGTCAAGAGCCTCCCGCGACCCCGGATTCAAACGCTCCTTCGAACATCTCCCGTCCTTCCTTCGAAACTACCTCCGTGACGTCATCCAGTCTGGCTTCCATATCCTCCAGCAACTCTTCGTCAAATGGCTCCAAGTCATCGAAGAAGAAGAAAAAGGGCAGCTCCGTGCTCGGCTTCCTTTCTCTAAAGGAGCCGTCTCAAGTTGCTTTGGAGCAATTCGCCGAACAACAGCGCAAGCAGAACGCCAACTCGGGAACATCCACACCCCAGTCCAGAGCCAGCAGCAACTATGTTGGCCAGAAGCTCCCGCCATCTGTACCCAAGGTCAATTCGAAATGGGACGGTGTCCCCGAGTCCGTCAAAAACCGCTACTCGACATCAAGCGCATCAACCAAGGACAATAGAAGCAGCGTTTCGTCCAAGGGCTCCTTCGGCTCGCCTCTCAAACATGCTCCCTGGAACGAATCCAGATTTTCGGTCATGACCGACGGGACTCGTAATCCACCAAACTCAGTCGCCTCCATGTCCTTGTCGAATCTTGCCATGCGAGACGAAGCTTCTGGACTCGGATCCTCGCCATCTACCACCACGCTCCCTGAGATGTCTTACTACTTCCCTGACGACCCCGCTGCATCTGGCGCGTTACCCCCAAGATCTGAGAGCGCAGGCGCAACGTACGATTATACCTCACAACTGCCAGTTCGACTGTCAGACTCAACTTCAAGTGACCGTCCAAGCATGGACGGATCGGTAGACTCCAGACCGCATTCACCTGCTTCTTCAACGACATCGACGGATACAGTTGTCATGGATACTGCAGATACCATCTTCAGAAAACTCAACGACCGACCCAGCCAAGGTGCATGGGGAAGCGGTGCACATGCCGTTCAGTCACCTACTGAGGACAATTCTGATCATGTGCCTGACTCACATGACTTTCTCTTCCAACCCCAGCCTGTCATCGAACGCCGACAAAGTGACCCGCCCACTATATACGAGTCGTCCCTGGCTGCATCGTCAATCCCTCATTATGCCCCTCAACGACCAGTTCAGAATTTCAGTCGGCCGATGGCAACTAGGGGCCCACGACCAGTTCAACGCTCTACACACATGCCACACTATAGGAGGACGCCATCAGCCCCAGCGCTGCCGACCTTGTACGAAGCTTCACTGGCTAGCACCGACGATCTTCGACAAGATCGCGACGATGAAGATGACGATGATTCATATTCGATTGCACCTTCTACCATTGCACCATCTGAGCTCTCCAAGCATTGGTATGAGTCTCCACGTGAACGCCTAGGTCTGGGCAGACGCCTTCAGATAAATGATGTCTCACCTTGGGGGGAAGAGAGAGAGGCCGCAGGTAAGCCCAAGAAAAGTCGATTGTCGATGTTTGGGAAGGCTGTGTCCAGAGGATAGGCTTTGCGGGCAAAGCTTGCGCATTGACTGACTCCCAGTGGGTAGCTTCGTGCGATCCCCAGCGATCATCGACCAGTGCCACACCGACACTCGCGTCCTGATACGCCAACTTATGTACAAACTTTTGCGATTAGCGATATCCAGCATTTTCCTCGCTTCGGCGACCTTCATGTACGGCGGCATTTCTGGACGCCAGTTTCTCCAACATAGATACCCATTTCACGAATCTTACATACCCGCTTCTTAATAGATACGTCAATCCACATGGCCCTCTAGGTAATGTAGTGCTTAGTTTGTTTTCTTGTAGGGCTGATCCTCATTATGATCGCATTCCGATCGGGGTGTCAAGGAGCTGCGCGGATCGCGCGTCCATTGGAAGCTTGGACATCAGGGACTTCTCACATCACATCATGGGGCGTACTATAATGCAACGTTTTGCGTCCATCACATGCTTTTCATGCAAGCCATGGCCTCACTAAGTGACCCCTACGAACCCTTTATTGCTTCTGCCGCCGTTCTTCGGCCCCACAGTTGGCGCATATGCCTCGTGATCGCCAGGTCCGTCGAAACCTTAACGATTAGATCCACTCCCTTGCAGTATCGCGAGAGCACGCCTTTTTACCTTTACATTTGACAGGCCTAATGTGATTCGCCTAGCTGACTTAATTCGATGCGATCAGTCAATATCCAGTGAATCAACTCGGTACAGTCGCCGAGCAGGTCAGCCCGCATCTGGTATATAACACGATCCAATAATACACAGCACATCTACTCGACATTCGGATCTCACATAGCACGCTTATGGAATGCATCTTCTCCCTCGGCTGACCTGCTGCGCATGTGACAAGGCATGTATCGCCCCTTTCGAAATCTTCCTTCCATCAGCCTGAATAAGTCATGATGCCACTAAGCTGATTGCCGACGTACACCCACTAAAGTAGCTTTCTCCAGATCATCGTGGAGTATCGTAGTACCCCCTTGCGACACTAGCCTAATCGACAGGGCAGATTCGACCATCTCCAGGTTACCCATGACCAAGCGTCGTGTTATTTCCGAAAGAGAGAGCGACTGTCCATACTCTGGTAAAGATACTTCTTGATTAACAGCACTACCCCAATGTGAACTTTATACATGGTTTCACGATCGAAGTATATGCGAGCTTTAAGGACGAGTGACAAGGTGTGACACAGATTACGCGACCCGTCGCGAACTTGGTGCTGGAAATGGATTGGAGTGGGAACATTTTCGGATATTTGGAAGAGGAGAGCGTATAGGATATGCATTAGTGGAACCGGCATTCTATATTTGCATACACGGCTAACAGTGTATAGATATCGATCGCGAAAGCAGAACTGAGCACGGGGTCGACGCGTGTTCAATCTTGGCACTATGGCAGTAATCAGAAAGTTTCCCATCATATTCAGCACCGTCATTCTTTATTCGATCAATAGTTCTTACCGGTACCAGAACATGAAGCGTGTTTGGTGTTCGTCTGTACGCGTCCTGTGCTGAGGAGGTGATGTTAATACATCGGAGAAGAACTGTTGGTCCGCTCTCGAACACACAAGAGTGGATCTTTTGGTTGTTTTGAGCCAAGGCTCGAGGTCCCATCGTATGTCGTCCGTCCTTTCCTGCTACCTCCGCCTGCCCTCTAGTCGCTCCATAATCGTCTTAATGAAGCCCGTGCCACCTTGTGTTGGTCCAGCACGGAGACTCTCACATTCATAGCACTTACAACATTTCGTTAAATCCCGCATCGTACCACGATCGCATCTTCTCACTCTCTCAAGTCAGTATTCAAGGCCTTAGTGTAATGTTTCGTCCTTTCAGCAGTTCGGTATGCGAATGGCTACGTCGCACACTTTTTTTCAGTCAGTGTATGTTGGTGCGGTATCGCTTGTGGAACGAACTGTAGCTGGATCTTCTTTTCACCTCATCATTCCGGAACTGAATTTCCTTCATGTGAAAAAAGGCTACGATGTCGCCGCCGGCGATCCACCTATCTTCTGTGTGGAAGTCTCTGAAACAGGATATATTTGACTTAGAAGTTGTACTGTGTCTCCTTGAAGAAGTTTCTGTGAGCATTCCCAACCCTGTCTGTTCTTTTAAGTAAGCTAAGCCCCTGTTCAAGACGTGCTTGTTGTCTAGATCTCCGCATGCCTTCGAGTTTGTGAGCAATCAGTTGGAGTATTCTCATTGCAGTTATCTCCATGACCTACTTTCAGAGTTTTCCTCTATGCTTGCCCGGTTTCATAGTAAAGTGTGTATATGAACTGCTCGCCGCTTCAGTGCGGTACTCCTCGTTATTCTTGTTCTTAGGTGTCTCGTCAGCGAAACAAGCTTGTTTTGATACGGAATTGAGGAAGAGCCCCACTTCTTCTTCAGTGTTCGCTGTAGAAACATACGCAGTCGTACAGTATGGAGAGTACAGTACGTCGGCTAGAGAGTTTGTTTTGGAGCGTCTGCATAAACGCCCGGCTTCAGTGAGGCTTCAGTCATGTCTGCGGGGCCTGGGTACCCGCAAACGCTATGATATCCACGACAGGTCTAGACAGCAAATTTGGTGCATCGATCAAGAATGCCATGCTATCGGCTGGGAAATGTTGCCAATGTACGATGACGAACGAGATTTTGGCGACAGGCTTAAGCGAATGCGAAAGTCTTACCGATGCGAACGCCAGCCCCCGCTATAGAGATCGAGAAACTGGAGGCACGCTTTCTTGCTGACATGGAAGACGACACATAAGCTGCAAGTTTTCCTCGTGTGAAAAGATGTTGGCTTTCACCTCTCTACTCATGAAGCGAGAAGCTGCACGATGTCAAATACCAATATTCTCATACACATTTTAAATGCGCTCATCGGCGGCCTCTGCATTGCCATCCTTGGTCTTACAGCACACGCAGTAGCATTGAAAGATGAGCTTGATAGTATCTTGCCATCTAGTGTTAAGAAGACTGGCATGACGTTCCTTTTCTGGCCTGGATGTGGTGGCCTAGTCGATATGCTGCTCTTCATTCTATTATGGAGTTTGACTCCCTGGAAACAAGGCTCAGTATGTCTGTCACTTGATAGCGGTCTACAGAAACATGCTGACGGTGCAAAGACTAACAAACAAGCCGCATATCTCAATGGCCTTTTGTTCGTCGCAAGCTTCATCCTCGGTCGTCCACTCATAGTACTCATTTTTACTTTCGTTGAGTGGGGTCGTGCCGTCAAGAGCGAGACTAGTACATATTCCGGATATCTTACTGTCGAGACCTGGGCATGCGCGTTTTCGAAACAGAATGGGAACAACTTCGCAGACTCTCTTTGTAAAGAGCTCCAGGCAGCGCGCTATCTCCTCATACCAGTGCTTGTGCTGGGCGCTATGATGTTGACTTTGATGCTTCGGAAGAGATTCCTTGTTGCGAAAGGGGTTGTGCAGTAAGGACACGCTGCAGCGAAAGTCCGTTACCCGGTGTTTTGCAAGTTTAACAGTATTCATGCTTCATCAATCTGACATCATAGGGATGATATTTATGTAGTGTTGTATTGACTTTTCCACGGTATTGTGCATCCAAGAATTGGTGACGAACGCGATCGTATAAGGAATCTGGTGCAATGGACCTAGGCTCGATGCTGAAGATGCGCAGGAAAGTCGAGGGGCAGGGAGGGGCAAGGGAGCTTGTTGGTCTAAGCCTAAGCGGGCTAGTGAGCTACGAAGCTCACGTTTTCACGCGAGATAACTACTGGTCTGAGACATCATGACGCCGCACGATACGCGTCGTGAGAGAGTCTAAATTGAACATCCTCATTGTGCCAACAAACAAAGACCTTTTATCCACATCATGTCAACCGAGCCAGCGTCTTCTGTAGCAGCACCAGCACCTTACTATATCTCCAAATCGAATGTTTGCGTAAACAGCAAAGGTGAAAGCATCGGTAATGGTGTTTTCGCTAACCAAAGATTCGGGGCCGGCGAAGAGATTGCCAACTTCAAGCGCCCGCTTGTTGGCTCACTAGAGACCGAACGGCTACTCGACACCTGTGCGAATTGTTACCTCTGGACTGAAGGTTCATCGACTGGAACGAGGCTGTATGTACCTGAAGGGGCGAAAGTGAACAAATGTGCTGCATGCCAGAGATTTCAATACTGCAGCAAGGTATGTCGAGCTGATGCTTGATCAACACACAAAACTAAGATGCATCAGGCGTGCCAAAAAGACGCGTGGAATCGGGGTCATAAGCATGAGTGCAAAACGCTGAAGCCCATGGTTGGTAGACATCTCCCCAAAGCTTTCCTCGCGTGCGTGGAACTACTCATCAGACGCAAGCACAATCTCATCTCCGATGAAGAATGGGAGCTGCTTTGCCGCTTACCTTCCCACATCGATGATTTCAAGCGCAGTGGAACCTATGAGAACATCGAACTTATGGCAATGGGTGCTGGTCAGTTCTCATTGTCACAAAACATGTTCGACAAGGATTTTATTGCCGCGATGTATGGCCGAGTAAGTTGCTCGTCGAGACCTACAAGCGCTCTTGCTAACTCGTATTAGATCATGTCGAATGCCCTTACATTGATCACACCGACACTCGATCCTCTGGGTATTATGATAGATCCTATGCTCTGCCACATGAATCATTCCTGCGATCCCAATGCATACATCATGATGGACGGACCGCAGGTGAGCATTCGTACCCTACGGCCTATCAGGAAAGACAAAGAAATCTTCATCTCTTACATTGACGCTACCAACCCCTACCACAAGCGGCAAGAAGAACTTCGATCACGATGGTTCTTCACCTGTCGCTGTGCAAAATGCCAGAAGAAAGCTACTCTCCAAGAAGACAACTGGTTAGTACCAGCAAATCCTCGGTTCGTGTTGGGCAAAGACGAAATGGAAGCAATGGCCGGGAGCCAGGAGAAGACTTTCGAACTGTATACCCAGCTCCAAGGAATGGCTGACTCAAAGCTTGTTATCGAAGCGCTTCAGGAAACTCTCAAGATAGGCTATGAGTCGAGATTCTGCCCAGTTTACCGTCAACCGTATGCCGCGGTCCGTGACGATCTGATTGTACACCTGCTCTCCGTAGGGAAGTACCAAGAGGCATGGACACAATGCGCTAAGCGGTACAAGCACATCCTTCCTAAGTTGCATCCGGTCCCTTTTCACCCGGTTCGGGTAGTCCAGATATGGCAGATGGCAATGCTGGCTGCATATCTAGCTAGCACCGAAGAGGGCGTGAGTGCGCCAGGGGTGAACATGGGCCTCATCGCCATGATGCTGGTGAAGCAGGTACTGGATGTTGCGCACCTGAGCCATGGACCGACTAATGCATTCACAAAGAGCGTGAAGGCCAAAGCAGAAGAAATGATAGAGGAGCTGAAAAGAAGTATTGGCAATCCGAACAGCGATGTCATGAACCGAGAACTTGAGGTCCAGAGAGACAGGCTGATGGATATGGGCGACTGGGCTAAGGACGGGCAATTTCTGGGAAAGGTAACACCGCTAGAAACTATACAATTAAAGGAGAAAGCTTTCAGCGTCTGATAGGGTGATCAGTGGCATGAGCTTCTATAGTCTTTGAACTGATCCAGTACTTATCACTACCCATTGTACATTGAGTATCTCCCCACAACGTTGCAAGCCACAACCACAATGACTATAAGTACGGATAGGCTGAGCTGTACAATTGTCTCAGGCACTTAGAGCATGATGTTTATATCTTGTTCGCAGACAGACATGAGCCTACATTTTCTATGTGAAGGTGAGTGGTGAGGCTCCACAGATTCTCACCGTCACCACCGCCCTGTTTTGACAACGAGTGATCTCACCACGCAAGCGCAACAGTGAGGCGCCTGACTATTTGAGCTCGTCCTCTGGCTCTCAATTCCATTCTCTTGTAGCAGGATGAAGCTTGAAGTGCAGTTTCATCTTACGTGGCCAACGCGAGCACCGCCCAACAGCATCATATTTCTTAAGGCCACACTTCTTACAAGGTCTTCAATATGCCCCCCAAAGCTGCTACTCTCGATGGCCAGAAGGTGGTCCCAGCCGACTGCGTCTCTGTCCTCCTTATGGCCTTAGGCAGTACCACCATCACCAAGGCTCAGTATGAGATGATGTCGGCTCTTGACGGCACACGTACTGCAAGCTCTTTCGAGCATCAATTCCGCACGATCACAGCCAAGGCAAAGGAATTGAAAGCCCGTGCCGAAAAGGGCGAGACCTTCCAAGCCGTGACACCTGTCAATAAGCGTGGTGAGTACTGATACTCTTTCGACCTCTCATCACCACGACATTAACAGTGTATAGGCCAGACTACCCCAGCAACACCCAACAAGAGAAAGGCCGCTTCTTCAGGATCCGACGATGCGACCCCCTCCAGAAAGAAGGTGACTCCCAAGTCACGTGGAAAGAAGAGCCAGACCCCGCTTGAGACGATGGATGACACTTTCCCCGAGGACGCCGAAGAGTTCATTAAGAATGAGGCCAAGTGGGAGGAGGAAGTGTTCTCTCAGAGGACGATGGGCATAATTGGATGAAATTGGAGTCGCGACAAGCATCGAGCTCAGGTCAGAGCAAACAGGCACGAGTAAGAGTGGACATGGTTCGTAGGAACTCCATAGTGAAAACCTGGCGATCGTCAACTGCATCTCAATGGAACCTTAGGTCGCAGTATGTTGGGTAAGACTCAGTAAAAGCGAGCTCCATTGTAAACCCAGCTATCGAAAAAAAGATACTTCTCAGTCACATACTCATAGTCTACCTCAAAGAATTCAACATCCTGTGCTTGCTACTTTGTTAATGCTGAATATAGGATATACCTTTTATATGCGATATAGTCGGGGTACAGCTCATATAAACGAGCTTCTTCGTTGCTAGTAACGTTGTTGTGTTTCACACTATTAGCGGCATGTTCTCGAACATCTTGCATATGGGCGATGGATTTCCGCATAAAGATTTTGAGCCTGCAGCACAGTGAAATCGACGATGCAAGAGGTTTACATCCAGAAACATGCAAACATTCCAGGATACTCCCTCTCTTCGTACATGTATGACTACATCCACTTACTTCTCTTTTTCTCTAGGTTTCATTGAGCTTCTTGTCTTTCTTGGTTTCACATTGCCGATGCTGGGCATACATTTGGCTTCGCCGCAGACCTGTAAGGATGACATGCTTTAGCTTACTATAAGCAAAGCGCGCATAATGTACGCAGACATAGCATATTCTGTTTCTCGGCAGCGTCCAGCTGTACCCAGCGCACATATGCAACAGCGAGCTGCGATATCCCTCTCTTGAACGTTGACCGCTTCACTCAATTCTACCGCGTCTCTACTGCCGAACATCTTCGTCAAGTCGAGCCAGCTGCACAGTTCATAATCAAATCTCCTTTCAGTGGGGCGCAAATGTCGGGCCGTCTAGAGGCATATCGGCTCCGTGCTAAAAACCGTAAGCTCATCACCGGTGTCGCACCGACCACATAGTCTGGCCCCGAAGCTGGCAAAGTTGTCCAGGGACGGTCGCAGATCGCAGTCACGTCGGCGCATATCGATAGGGGGGCGATCAGAGCGCTGGTTGGAGTCGCCCTGGCTGGAGATGACGTCGCCCTCCGGCGGTTAAGGTCATGTGCGAAACCGGCGTTCGCATAAGGTGGTGGTGGAGCTGACTTGCCAGGCAGGGAAAGTCAGATGGTATGTGCTGGGGCGGCCGAGGTAACAGGGGGGGCCGTTGGCGCCAATGCAGGTACAGCAGCGATGGCGATTGTGCCTCGCGCGCCCGCAACATCGTATCCAACGTCGACGACTTCGAACAACAGTCCGTCCCTATCTTTTTGTACTCGAACTCGCCTTATCGTGTTCCTGCAGGTCAGGCGACAGCAGGATGGCAGCGAGGCCCCTGAATTTCCCCGGATTATTGGGTGGCTTCTTCTCTAAGCTCCAAGCAGCTAGCATCGTGGCACGGCGGCCGTTGGTGTGCTCCTCATGCGCCGGGATGCTTTCGTCGGTGAGTGGCCCCAAGGCTAGACGCTCGCTCTGTTCCTAGGCGAGATGCGTCTCGAGGGCTGTGGGTGAGGAGGAAAAGGGGGCTCCTGGCCAAGCGTCTCACTGGGCGAACGGCCGATTGGGCGCATGAGCATTTACTTCATTAGCTTCAGAGCTAACTATACCACATTCGGTCGGCAATTTTGCATCCTCTGCCGTCGCTTTGGCGTCTCGATCCGGTCCAAGTCACCGTTAGGTGTCAGCGTATTCTTTATTATACCGTGTCGCCCTCCGCCGTCTTTTCTTCTTCACTCTCACGTCGCACTATCGCTGTACACAGTCATTCGTTCTCTATCCAACTACATATACCCATACAGCTACTACAGTTCTAATACTCTAATCAATCCAACTACCGTCAACATGCGCTTCTTCGAGACCATCCTTTCCGCCGCGGCCTTCGCTGCCGCCGTCGCTGCCCTTGAGATCAACCAATTCCCTGCTGAGGGCGTTGTTGCTGGCCAGACCTACACCATCACCTACTCTCCTGCGGACGACACCCCAACTACCTTCATCCTCCGCCAGGGAAAGTCCACCGACCTTGACACTGTCGGCACTCTCACCAGTATGTCTCAGATCCTATTAGAATCTGATGTCCACAATGCTAACTGAACCGTAGCTACCGCAACCGGTGGAAAGTTCGAGTGGACCCCCGAGAAGTCCCTCCCCAACGAGGCCGACTACGCTCTCCAGATCCAGCAGGGAACCACCATCAACTACTCCGCTCAGTTCCCTCTCACTGGTGGTTCTGACGAGGAAGACAGCCCTGTCTCCTCTGCTATCTCCTCTGCCGCTGCCTCTGCTTCGTCCGCTGCCTCATCTGCTGCCTCATCCGCCTCTGCTGCCATCAGCAGTGCCATTGAGAGCGCCAAGTCCAGCATGATCACCAGCGCTGCGACCACCGCATCTGCTTCCGCTTCCATCAGCCCCTCTGCTGGTGTCAACTCCACTGTCTCCACTGCTACCCTCTCTCGCTCCGCCTCCGGCTCTGCCACTGGCAGCGCTAGCCTCCCTGAGGTTACCGACTCTGGTGCCAACCTCATCGGCAGCCCCATCGCTGCCATGTTCGGTGCCGCCGCTGCTTTCGCCTACTTCGCTTAAGCGTTTCACTTCACGACTTCATAGTTTAATTGTCCCTTTACGATATATTAGCATTGGAATCTGTGGGAACCCCCTCTATCATCTAGTGTCAATCTAGTCACGCGAGCATTGGCGTCCGTGATCTGATGTGTCGGACGGGAACGCTATGCAAAGAGCTTGTATGGACGTAGCAGAAAATGATAATATGGAAGCATTTGCCTGATTTGTTCTCCCACTGACCAGCATGATTGCTGTATGCTTTCTGTCTCATGATGTGTCGGATGTACTTTTGCTTCTTCGAATCCCCTCGCTTCCATTTGAGGCACACTTACTATGAAACAGGGCCTATGTTATGTTGCTTTTTTTTTTTGAATGCTTCTTATCCACATCCTACCCGCAAGATCATCCTTCTTCTAGCACAGACGTCACGACCAAACATCCGCGTGGTACCACATCCGTCATGCCTGTCAGTACCATGGTACGAAGCTGTCATTGTGCGTCGCATGCGCGCCATGATCCGCACGTCCTTCGCAGCAACCTGATTGTCTGCAGCATTGGGTTCATCGCCCTTTGGCTTGTGCGCAGCATGACGCTTGGATCTCCACCCACCTGAGGAACTTGAAACGCGGAGTTGAGGAACGCATCTGCTTGCTCGCTCGTTGCGCGCTGGAAACCGTGGTTGACTGCCCTGCAGCGACCCCACAGCGGGATCAGTTCCCACCTCTCCACAGACGCATAAGCAAGCTGCAAGAACCCGCTGCTCGTTGCCACACCGTAACTACACCTCCTCAGCTGCTATGTTCGCCGTATCCTGCCTTTCTAAAGGTTGCAGCACTACAGCACTCACGGCGGCCCCGTGAACACACAGCCTCAGAGCTTCTCACCAGCGATACTCGCATCGCCACCACTAGACTAGCCAACCGGCATACACCGAGTTCTATCACGACTAGGTAGAAATGTTGCGCAAGTCTACACCGGTGTACCAGGCAAGCCACCAACATACCAACCCAAAGGAGCATAGACAGGTAACACTGCTTGCTCGTGTGCTGCGCGTCAAATACTTCACATCACGCGGTCAACAGCCTTCCCTAACCAACAAGCGTCTTGCCATTACTTCCTCGCATTAGCGCCGTTCAGTGGCGCTCAAGCCGAGGCTGATATGTCCGGTTACTCTTGGAGCTTAGAGAACAATGGATGCACCATACAATATATTGCGCACCTTCAAGGCGCATACGGCTCAGACCGCGTCGAAGAGTATTTCTAGGTGGCACTGAGAAAGGAAGACCAAACAAGGATGTGGAAGGGTGGTAAAACGGTGGCGAGCTGGGGAATATGGAGCGCAGCTGAACCCAAGCCTCAAGCAGTGCGCGGTGAGTCTTCGCACTTTTGCAGAATCGTCCTAGCATCGAATCTCTCTTGTTTAGCCCGCCGCCACCCGCAGAGTCCGTAGCCCAACGTTGGGCGCCATCATGCAGTATGCCTCTTGTCCGCCTAGTCACTCTCTTCGCTTCCGCTAGCCGGCTTTATTGTACTCGCTGGTACTTCGGTATTATGACCAGGCTCTTGACATAATCATCGTTGTTAACATTTGCATTTACATAACATGTTTACCCAGATTTACTAAGGTCGTATGGTCGTCGCTGTAACAACCATGGTGATGGTTGCCAAGTCGAGTCGAAAGCTTTGTGCTCCTCATCAATACGCTATGTATTGCCTCTGCACTTTCCATGCACTGCATCATATCTAGATCTATATACAAACTGATTCAACAGCACGCTACCTAATATTACATGCGGTATGGTAGGATCAATCCTGTCAGTCATTCATGCTTATGCTTGGTCAACTTGTAGCGGACACTCTTGATGCAACGATATAGCGTCTGAGAATCACATTCCAGTCAACCTCTGGAAGATGCTGCTCTTCAACATATAATTAAATTTGCCAAACACCAAGGATACTCAATTTCATTCCCATGGCTCTTCTCAACTCCGAACACAAGTCGATGCCGCTTCATTGTTCCAATTGAAAAGCCACAATCAGATCATCAGTACTATTATCCTTCCCAGATACCCCAGTTGTCTGATCGATTGTCACCTCCCTACGTCCTCTTTTCGCTCTCATCCCTCTACACAAACATCACCCCCGCAGCCCCAGCAATCGCGCCTGCAAGACCCATCTTCTTGAACCCTCTCACCGGCACCGCAGCGCCAGTAGCCTCTACAGCCGCTGTCCCACTACTCGTCGCACTCTGTGTACTTTCCGCACTGCTCGTCCCTGTCACACTCTGCGTACTAGCGTTTGTATCAAAGCTGGCACTCCTCGATGCGACAACACTCTGTATTCCACTAATTACTGTAACATCAGATGTTACTACGTTGGAAGGTATCGGTGATGACGTATCGACTGCCAGACTCGGCGCTGCGGCATCTGATGTTGGGAGCGAGCTTGATGGGGTAATCACAGCGCTGTTGTCAACACTAAAGGCGTCACCCCATGTTGGTGTTGGGGAGGCAGAGGGAAGCAGGTTGTCTGTTGAAGTTGTTGCTGCGGGTTCTACAGTGAATGGCTCGCCCCAAGATGACGTTTGTGCGGAGGAAACACCGAGGAGGGAAAGGAGAGTTGTTTTTCGGAGGGAGGACTTGCGCATATTGGATGGTGCTGTTGAGTACGTCTGTTTCGTAGGTCTTCGGTTTCGTAGTGCTTATCTCTTGCGATAATTATGACTCCGACACAATACTTGATCTTTCTGTTGCACTCTTCGAAGATGTCGAATAATGAATGACGAAGTTTCAAGCTTTTGGCGATGGCTTCTTTTTACTTGGATATCGAAGACCCTGGGCCCGCATCAATTCTCCGGATCATCACTATCAACCCACAAAATTGCCTTATTGAGCATGTAGTGCTCACACGTCTGACGTACAGTTCCAGCGCAAACAGCGATGCGTATCGCGTTGACGTGGTGAAACAACTTGCCTCTCGTTCTGTGATTGGCTGAGAAGCTCTGTAGACGACATGTGATTGGATAGAGTCACTTAGTGTTGTTTCGTTTCGGGTCTCCGCAATGCTGCCGCACGCGAAGTGACTGCCGGACCCCGAGGTTTGCAAAGCCGAAAGGATGCGCAATATTCTGTATGCACCAATGACTATTATAAGAACGATCATGTTGGTGCGAGGCTGATGGCGTGCTGTGGCGGCCATCAGTGAATGAGATACTACTTGTCCTAGGATCCTTTGACGATGCATGTGAGTGGACCACCAACAGCTCACTGACTAGAAACTCAATCTCCATTCATGTAAACCCATATGAAAGACTGGAAACTACCATTTAACCAAATCCTGTACTTGTATAGGCAAGCCGGATTCCATGGACTTATTTGCACCAACGCCGACAAGAACAGCATTTCCGCCATCACGAATATACGCAGCTCTCTTAAAGCTGTCCTCGCCCTCGCTTCCTACGATGACATCCTTTAGTAGCAGAGGGTCTCCCCCGCCATGGCCGCCTTCGCCTTTGACGACATCCACCACGTACGGTTTTCCCCACAAGGGATAGACGACGATATTCGTCTTCTCCACACCACCTTGTATGTAGTTGGCTTCAAGTTCACCAAGCCCTTCGTTGGTGATGGTCTCGCCACCAGCTGAGTATCCGCCCTCGACGACATTGATCTCAATGCGGCCCTTGCTGCCGTTGAAAACGCAACGATAACCCTCCCATGGAGCGTAAGCATACGTGTTGTACGTCATGACAGCTTTGTTCTTGTACTTGATTACCATAGAGAGATTGTCTTCAATGGTGATACCTTCAGCGAAGCAGTTACGGTCACGAATGTAGCCATCCTCGTGCTCAGCCTCCAAATAAAGCTTCTTTAGTTGGGCATTTTGATCGATGTGAATGGCAAACGGGTCGTCTTTGGCAGCCTCGTTGTTGAGATACCGCTCGCCGAGGTTCTTCTCTCCACGTCGTTCCGCATTCTCTTTACCGTAGAATCGCAGGCTGCCAACGCAGTAGACATTCTCCGGTTCGGTATTCAGCCAGTAATGTACCAAATCAAAGTGGTGGATCGACTTGTGCATCTGAATGCCACCACTGGTGTCCTTGTTCCGATGCCATCGGCGCATGAAATCGGATCCATGTGCGCAGTCCAGGATCCAGTCCATATGCACGGTCGAAACCTCGCCGATAACGCCTGAGTCGATAAGTTCGCGCATCTTGGTGTGATGAGGCGCATATCGATAATTGAAGAGGACACGAACTTGCTTTCCCGTCCTCTTCTCGGCATCGATCATAGCTTGAAGCTTCTCTTCATCGATGGTCATTGGCTTCTCAGTAATTGCGTCGCAGCCCAGCTCCATGGCACGGATGCAGTATACATGATGGAATTTGTCGATGGTGGTAACGATGACGACGTCAGCCTTTTGCTCCTTGACCATCTTGTCGAAGTCTTCTGCCTTATACATTGAGACACGCTCGCCGCCCAGCTCGACCATTCGATCGTTGGCAGCTTTCATACGCGTCTGGTTCGTGTCGCATATGCCCACTACTGCAGCGACCGATTTAAAATCTTGGATGATGCTTTGGTAGTAAAATGCGGATCTGACGCCCATGCCTACAATGACATAGCGCTTGACTTGGGACGAAGCCATTTTTTCTTTGAAAACTAGGCACGTAACTTAATGGTAAAAGGTACAAGAAATTGGAGTGGTTGACTGATGTTGATGAAACGGACCATGGAACTGCTTTTATACTACATCTTACTGTGTGTCTACATTGATGAAGAGAAGACCACACCCATGTACCGGAACCAGTGAAGCATC
This sequence comes from Alternaria postmessia, assembly GCF_024291825.1. NCBI lineage: Eukaryota > Fungi > Ascomycota > Dothideomycetes > Pleosporales > Pleosporaceae > Alternaria > Alternaria postmessia. The sequence goes on from NW_026260122.1 coordinate 62,883, forward strand.
AAATCAAAGGTCGTCGTGGCAAAACAACTGCTCGTGTTAACGATCGTGTCTCTCATTGTGGGTGTTCAGGTGGAGTAGCGGAACTGCGAGAGTGTACGAGATTAAGCCTGCCGACCCAGAAGGAGATTAGTGGTCATTATCCCCGCACTTCACTCCAATAGCGAGAGTGGGGAGGCGGAGACATCCAAATCAGGGTCGGGAGGAGGCGCATCAACCAAGATATGGCCAACAATGCTCCTACATGTGTCGCGCGTAGAGATGGTGGGTCGTCTTCTAGTGCGGGGTAGATGGTAGTTTCTCCTTTTGAGACGGGTACGACGACAGCTCACCTTCTTCACATCTTGCCTAATGCGGGTTGCGCCCGCGTCTTGCATGCTTTGAAGTAGCTTCAAACCGGGGATGCTGCTCGAACATGGAGATCGTATGGCAGTCGGGCGAAAAGGTTCCGAAGAAACGGACGACTGCAGCATGCCTAACTTGTCGTGCACGCAAGAAACGGTGCTACCACCTTGAGGATCGCGGGATCAGGAGGAAGGAACAAACTCACAGAGCCGAAAAACGAGTTCAAAGGCCTTATCAAGGAACCGATACCAGCGAATCTACCCCAAGCCCCGGTCGCGTGAGCGAGTATAACCCTGAATCCGTTCTGACAGCTCTGTCAGAGGATGCCGAACCAGGGATAAACACTTTAGCACAGACACCTCATCTGGTAGCATCGCGGCCTACTCCACAAGCTATAGTGCCTAGTCCATCTGTCGCATGCGAACCACGGCGCAGACTGGCATGGTACAAGCAACACAAAATTCGCGCCGCGCCGCCACACTTATCTGAATCATATCGAAAGTATCTCCAAGAAGAAGGAGCATTCACCGCACTGCCCAAAACAACTACAGATGCTCTCTTGTCTCTGTATAATTCGACATTAGACGATCTCGTGCCTATTGCGGATGGCCCTGCTGTATTCCGCCATCACAGCAACGGAAACGCATCTATATATTTGGTGAGGGCAATATGTCTCGTGGTATGCAAAACAGAGCACGCTGTTCCTTTCTTGCGCCTGACTGAGTCCGGTCCCCTGCTCGAACCTTTGGGTTTTGCGTCAAAACTACTGGCCGGACTAGATGCTGCTATCAAAGCAGATCTTGAGCCCGACCGCATTATCAAGATTCAGATTCTGGCACTGATGCACTTACACAACGATGGACTAGCCGGCGTTGACCGCGCCTCAAATTATCTTTCCCAGGCCATCTGCGAAGCGTGGTCCATGTGTATACATCTAAAAATACCTGGCAATCCTGATGATACCGAGTGCAAGTATCTGTGGTGGTCACTTCGAAACTTTGATCGTTTGGGTAAACCAATCATGGCAGCCGCGCCATTCTTTATTGATGATGCAGATATTGGCGTGGAACGGATATTGCCCAGCAAGGATAGCTATCGCTCTCAAATCATGACTGTGGCCCTAAGGCTCGGAGACCTAATGACTATCGCAACAAAAGCATACAAAGCCAGCTCCACGACGATGGTTGATGGTTGCTGGGAATTTCCGACACTCCCAGAAGTTATGGGGGGAAGTAGTTTCGATGAGTTCCACATGTCACATCAAGGTAAGACGTTCCCCAAACTCAATCCTTCAACTCGCTTAAGGGAATAGCATACTTGGAGACATGGTATCATGTTGCCGCCATGTTATCTTGTCGCTACAATGGACCAGGCACTGTACAATACACCCGCCGTCTCAAGTCAGCGGATCGAGTACTTGCAATCGTCTCTCGCGAAGGGTGTGAAGGCCTCCCTCCGCTTCCACTAGTACCTTACGCGATGTCCATGTCTACTACGGTCATCTACCGTGCATTACATGATGGCGCAAGAGATATGATTGCAGCACGAGAAGACCTCCAAAGATGTTGCAATGCGCTAGATTGTCTCAGCCAACGATGGACCAGCGTGAGGGGTGTAGCTAAGCTTGCAAAGCGACTTCACAGACTGATAAGTGATGGGACATTGAGGGGCTTACAAGTTGCACATCGACCAACGTCTGGTACCACCACAGTCTCCAAGTTACCCACATCCGCCAACATGAGTGCCATTACAGACCAAGTAGGAGATTTGTATAGCGATGAAGCTTTACAAAGGCAGCTCAGTGAGATATGGCCAAGCTTCGACGCATCCTACTCTCAGATGGACTGGGCTTTCCACGACTATGGCTTTGATATGGAGTTCCCTAGTCCCTTCGATGATTTTCCAGTTTGAGGTTTTGGAAAGAGGGTGAAAGTCATTACAGGCTACGACTCAAGAATGCATAAACAGGTAGACAGGAGAGTAGGGGTAGAACATTCAGCCATACTCTTTCTACAAACTACTTGATTGGGAAGGAGCTTCATAGAAGGAGAGATGGAACTGTGCACAATATCTTTGTGATCTGTAAACGCCACGAAGTTCACCACAGCCGGATAGATAAGCTGATTAGCAGGAGATGCAGGCATATCGTCTTTCGTTCTACTAGACCATAGACAGACCAACGGGTTCATTTCTACCCTCACGTCATGTTCTCCAGTGTCGTCCACGAAGCGCTCAGAACTACCCTCACTTTTCACTTCTCTTGTTCCTACCCCAGTTGGTAATGACAAACGAACTCCATGCTTCTTTCCCGTCGTGCAAATTGGCTCAGGGATCAACGGAAGTAACAAACATCGAGTGTGCTTTCTCCTAGAACACATATACGTTCACAAGCTCTCGAGCTACAGAATTTGCATAGTTGATAATACCCTGTGCACCACGCTTCGCCGGCACCGACAGTGAGATCCACTCCACAAACCAAGGTGCTACACAATAATATCTTATAAGAGACATATAAGTAGCGACATCTCCCTCCTTCCGCGGAAGGTTTTACGAAAGACAAGACCTTTAGAATTAATCGTTTAGGTACACTCATATCGCGATTGAAGTATTTCGAGCACTCCCCAGATACCCCACATGGCGCTATCCGTGGACCCTCAGTAACTAGCGTATCTCCCTCCATTACCTCACGAACGCAACGACCCGCTTCAGACCATAGGTATCGGTATCGGTTATGCAGCGTCGGCATACCCCTCCCGCCAGTCAACACTGCCCGTCGCCTGGTGTTTCACAAGTGGTAGGAGTATGGTCTGTTCGGTAAGGTTTGTTAAAGCCATTGACGTAGTACAAGTCTGACTTCAAGTATATACAAGGTTTCATGACTTCATTTCTTATATAGTACAGCATACTCAAATGGCTTGACCAACCGGTTTGTTACCCGAAAACTCGCCATTCTGTCCACTCCAATTCGACTGTCCATTCCCTACGCTCGGCGGCCTGTACGCAACATATTCTTGTTGCTGAGTCTGCCCTTGTGCCTGTGCATTACTTCCTATGTTCCCCAAGTTCAACCCGTCTCTCTTTCCTGCATCGAGTTCGCTAGGTGGCGGCATTTCCCTACCATCTATTTCCCAGACATTTGCGTTTGTAGGCATCTCGTTACTTTCCGGTATCTTCGAATCGATGTATTGGTGGCGCTGTGGTGGCTTTTCGTCGGAGTATCTAGGCGCTGGGGTGGAGCTGTGTAGTGCATGCCCTGCGGCTGCCGTTGCAGCTCCAGCTCCGGCTCCCGTTGCTGTTGCGCCTCCGAAAGTTGATGTTGACGCCCATGGTGCTTGGCCTCCTGGTGTTATAGGCGAAACTGGAGACATCATTGTCGTCGGCTGTGTCGAGGACAAATCGGGTTGCGTAGGGAGTGTGGTTGTGGTAGGGTACGCATTCTGTTGTGGGACACGGGCATATGCACCCTGTGTTGGTGGGGGATGATCGGACGACGAAGACGCTGCTGCACTGGCCTCCTTGTCGTTCATGGCTGCCGTTCTGGATTTCCTCTTTCTGTGACGGAGGAGAAGGAGGATAAAAATGCCAATCAAGGCTAGAGCTGCGACTCCTCCTACCACTACACCAGCTATGAGACCTGTTGATGGTCCAGAGCTTGAATTTGAAGATGGTGATGATGCCGCTGCGGCAGAGCTCGATGAAGTTGATCCCTGTGATGCGGTGCTTGAGGCCTCGTTTCTGGTTGATGATGCTCCTGTCGACGTTTGTGCAGTACTGCTGGCTGTGCTGCTTGCATCCTCTGTTGCGCTCGTCGCGGTAATCTCAGCAGCAATGCTCGTCGGATTTGCTGGTGTGGGTAAAGCATTCACCACACTACCCGCTACACTCTCTATGATAGCCGTAGGGACCGCAACGCCGTTGCTGGACAACACTGAAGAAACATCGCCAACAATACTGGATAAGAGATCGCCGATCTGTCTCCGTTGACGCTGATGGTTTCGTTGTACTTTCTCCGCGCCAATGCTACCGGCTGCGAGACAATAGTCGTTCATGTAATTTTCAGCGATTGGCCGATCTGGATGGGATACCGGATTGAATGCATGGTTGTCAAAGCATGAGACGCGCCATAGGTACTGTTCGCAAAGGCATGTATAGTCTGGGACGGGCGTGGTATTGCAAGGAAAGTAGCCCTTAACCGCCGAAATGCAGGAAGTTATCGCACTAGATTGGCCGACGTCAGTATGTCTTCCAAACCCACAACTTAATCGCAACAGGAATGATATAATTACATCTGCTCATGGTTCCCACCCTGGCCAGTGGAAATAATGGGCCATCGCAACGCCGGCACAAGTTTGAGCAAGACACCAAGCATCATCGCCTCATTGAGAAGGTTGTTGACGGAAGAACGGACCCGCTTGAAGAGACAGCACCATCAACGCTTTAACATACTAGCCAGAGCCTAATTCTATCAGGCTTATGAAGTGGCGGTAACAGGACCTTCTATTCGCTAATGCTGTAGCGGCAGAAGCGGGGACGACCGATCCATCTATGTAATGTTCTGTTCCGAGCACCCGTCTCGCGATAGGAAACCTGTTGAATTCGATGATGTAGGTGTGGAGGTGCGGCTTGCTGTGGCGGTGCAAGTCAGGGGTTCTGTGAGGTTTAACTGGTGGGGGCTAGAAGTGTTCCCTGATCCAGATTTTAGCCTTGTGCGCTAACGGGCCGCCCTGATGACATCGCAACGTGGAGACGATAGCTTGGGTCAAGATCACCGTTTGTGAGACAAAAACGCGACGTGCTAGGACAATTGATGTGCGCAATGGTATTACACGAGCTGCTGCACCGCCACACCTGGAGCGTTCTGCATGCTCTGTGCAGCAATCAAACTTGTGATACGTGGGGTATGGTAGAAAGTAAACTGCCGACTCCAGAACAATGCTCCGCTGAAAGAAATGGGTATTGAAGCACTGCCACAACCGTTGTCTAGGCCTTGGGAGCGAGTTTCGAGACATTTGATAGGACCTCACTTCCCGTTAACACCATCTCCGTGGCCTTCCAACCGGTTTACCAACCTCTTAACGCCACTCCACTCCTCACTACGTGTTTGCACACCTCCAAGGTCATCGCCCACCTCAAACACAGTGACGACGCCATCCATGCCACCCACTGCAACCCTGCGTCCCTCGTTCCTCTCCCATGCCAACTTGTTGAGACTACGGTTCATGTAGCCAAGACCAGTCGGCATGTTTGTAAACGCACCACGCTTGCCGTCACTAGGCTTTACAGATTGAACAGGTACCTCGACGTCGACGTTGATATCCCAAACTTCGAGGCTTCCCGCTCCATCAACGAGCGCAAAGACCGAAGGCTTCACCGGCGACCATCGGACGTCGTAGACGAGATCTTCGCGGGCAATATCAAGAACAGGGGTGACTTGTTGTGTAGCACCAGGAAGTGTAGGGTTGGTTGCGCCTGTGGCAGCCGGCGGACGCACTTTCCAGAGTTTGACACTCCAATCAACACTGGATGAGAGGACAAGGTCGCCTAGATCGATCTGACCCTTAGCGGGATGGAAGTCGAGGCTCATGACAGGTGCGGCATGGCCAGCGTATTTCACGCGACCATCTACGCCTGCCTTCGCGCCAGCGCGGTCGTAGCGATGACATGGGTAGATGGTACCCTCTTCTGTGCCTGCAAGGAAATAGGTCGGATCCGATTGAGGGAAGGCAATACTGGTTACCGCCATATCATCTGTCTTCGCTGGTGGTGGCGATGTCAATTCCAGGAACTCTTGAGGCTGTGACAGCATATCCACAGTCCATCCGCATACAACACCGTCCGTCGAACATGAGATGATGTTGTTCGCGTTCTGCGTTCCGACAATGTCTAATGAATAGACCGGGTGTGTGTGACCAGAACCAGTAAGTGGTGTCTTCTGCACTGGCGCAGACTTGGCGCGAGTGTCCCAAAGCAGCACTTGCCCTGAGTACGCGCCTCCGATGATAAGATTAGGGTGGAACGGCGAGAACTTGGCGGTGAGAATATCAGATTGAGCGTGGAAGATGTACTCGGGTCTGTCGTGCATGTGCATATTCCAAACTTGTACGAGCCCGTCTGGGTCGTGCGGAGCGGACGGGTTCTTTGTATACGACGCAAGGACGAGTTCTGGAAACTGCAGAGTTTGTCAGTCTTATAACCGCGAGACGTTGCCTCAGTTCATACCTTTGTTGAGAAGCCCAGATCCGAGATCATCCTCTTCTTGCTCCACCGTTCATCCCAGAATTGTGCAATCTCCTTGATCCGTCGGCCCTTCTTGCCTCCACTGGAGCCATAACCCTCATCGTCGTCGTCGACATCTACGCCGCCAGTTGCATAGTCTGCCAAGATGTCGTAGCCAAGTTGTTGGTCGAGCGCTCGTTCCAACACTTTCGTACTGCGCTCCACAAAGCCAATGAAGTCTTCTGAGTTCTCTACAGCCGTCAATTCTTCGTTTGTGAGGGTCTTGAACGGGAAGTTCTCGTCTGAGCCTGGCTGCGGTGCACCATCGTCAGGCGCTTGCTGGACGGCCTTGAGCTCCTCTTCGATTTCTTTCCGCAGTTGCGCTCTAATCTCTTCGTCCCTCTCTTTCTGTCTCCGGCTTAGTCGCTTGCTCTTTGGTGACCGCGTCGGGCTCTCATCGCGCTCTGTGTCACTTCCTCCAACTCCGCGGTCTTTTGACGGGCTCCACTCTATGCTTGCTTGTACACCCTTGCTATATGTGATAATCTCCTTCTCCTTCTTGACCTCGTTGGTGACAACGCCGTCAGTCTCGTAGACTGTGGCTAGCGGGCCAAGGGACAGCGTCTGCATTTCTCGGTCCACCATGCCGGCAGGCGCTTGGAAGCCAGACGAGCCTTCATTGTCGCTGCTCAGTTGTCCTGCGCTGACTACCGATGTTGGGCGAGTTGCTCGGCCTGCGCCTGCTGGTGAACCCGGCTGTGTAGAGCCAGGTCTACTTTCGCCGAGGATGCTGTTGATGAGGTTGGTGACGTCGGTCCTGCGGTCGAGGTCTTCGCTGCGTCTTGGAGTTGGTGAGAGGACCTGGTATGGCCGTCAGTCACTGGTGAGACACTTGAGTAGGCAACCTACTTCTCCTAGCGGGCTACCGGTCATTGACTGCCTGCTAGCGGACTCGGCCTTTCTCAGTTCGCGCTGGCGCTTCAACTCGGCCAACTTGGCCTTCTTTGCGAGAATCTCATCACGCCGTTGCTGCATTGTGGACTCCATGGCGGAGATGTGGAGGGCGGGATGGTTGTTGGAGTACGTGTCTTGGTGTGTGGTAGAGGGCGTAGGCTGGAATCCGTGGCTAGACAAATGAAGCCTCCCCGTCTCGACTATGCCTAGAGCAGGGCAAGGGCAGTAGGAACAAAGGTAGGCGCGTCGGGTGTTGCTCAACGTCGCGCCAAGCTGTGGTTCAGGGACGAGGGCACTAGCTCGCAGCCAGCGATCCCGTCCAAATCTTGCGCCAGCCAACCTCAACTTTCACAGCTCAACGCCCAACAGCCCGCATCCCCCCCACGACGCCCTCGTCACGACTCTCCGGATCCCATCCAGCGGTGTAATTTCCATCGCTCGCCCGGACTACCTGCCATTGGACACAGACGAGCTCGATAACGACTATCGCAAGTCCTCGCACGACCCTCACCATGTCCACTTCCGTCGGTGTCAACGTACGCTATGCCCCTCGAAGCGGTTGCCAAGGTCTCTAACACGGCCTTGTGGGACTTCTACTAGCTCTAGAGATGGAACAGCCAGGCTAATGGTGGTATCTACAGGTCCTCCGATGGTCCGCACTCGGATTCGGTGTCTTCTACGGTGCCTACCACCAGCTCTCGTTATCCGCTGCCGATAGGGCAAAGGCCGCACAAAAGGACTGGGAACACAAGGAGGCGCTGATCAGGCAAGCCAAGCAGCAATGGGCACGAGACCACCCCTCAGAACAGCCAAAGTCATCGGAAGGTACGTCAGACCGACGACACATGTCAAAAATTCCCAACCTGAACATGCGCTTGTACCAGTCCAACACATACTGACAACCCAACAGCCAAGGCGGACCCGAAAGACCCCAACGCCGACCTCAACACGCTCCTCGGCATAACCGACAAATAAGCGCGTTGAGAGTGATCCCGTTTCCTACATTAGCATGGGCATAATGCGGCCGTTTCCCATCGAGCCGAGAGGCGGCTTGGTGGGGGAGAGCAGTCAATAGTGGTACGACATCTACGAGATACCAATCTCTTGTACTATGTACCTTTTGTACAACATAGACGTCGAGTTGGTCACGTTTTCAATCTACATGCTTTAGTTCGATCTCTTCATCTGTTGTCCGCTCGACACGTCAATGTACAGGTCAGCATGCTCGACTCCAAGGAACTAACTGAACAGTCACCCTGCCCCACTCATGCCAGACTATCCAGTACTCAACGAAACACTAACAAGGGAATCGCCAGCATCGCCACAGTTTGCAATTGGTCCATTGTCACAATTTCGATCAAGGAGCTGTGCTTATCCAAGAAGACAAGATTTGTTGCCAATCGTATATTCTATACATGTATCATCTCCACCCCCGACCCGCCATGGGCAGGCACTATGCTACACAGACCATCAGAACGCGCAGAAACGATGAAAAGCGGAGCCTCGAAAAACGCCCTGCAACCCTTGGAAATCAAGAAGGGCAACAGAAGAGTAGAAATGAAAAGCGCTGAGAAGCGGCCAAGGACAATATTAACATGAGGTAGCCGCCTCCATACGCTTTATCAACCTTTGCCCCCAGCCCGACTGTCAACACGACCCGGTAATACTAATCGGATGCGGGGCAAAGGCTGTATAATCGCACATTTTCAAAACCTACAAGGAACCCGTGATGATTCGTTTCATTATCCAAACACCTATCTCTTACAAAACCTCGCCGACAATCTTGGCTGCCTCCTTGTATGTCTTGAGCAGCTTCTCGCACTTCTCGCGCTCGGCCTTGATGGTGTCGTCTTCGTACAGGAGCTCCTGGAACAGATCCTCCTTGTACAGCGTTGAGACGAGCCTGTTCTGTACAACGTCTTTTGAGTGGTTGACGAGAAGATGCATAATGGCCTTGGGCACCTGATCAGCGACTGTCTCCCGGACAATGTTGAAGTATGACGAGATGAGTCGGCGGATGAGCTCAGTCTCGAGGGCTTCGCGTTCCGTAAGGGCAGGGGCTTGCTCGGGGTTTGATGGCTGTCAAAACGTTAGCATTTGGTCTGCGTAGCATTGATTCAAGAAACTTACGAAGCCGCCTTCAAAGTTTTCTGGTCCCACGCTTGGACTTCGGGGAGGACCGCTCATGGCGGCGCTCAATGGCGCATCATAGTCGTCCGTGTCTGGTGGCATCATTGCCAACACATGGGCAGGCTGCTTGTTGTCTCCTCTTCGGATGCTCTGCGCGAAGCTTGGCTCGCTATTTTGGCTCACGTGTCGGCTGCCTGGCCGGTTATCGAGCGCTGCTTGTGCTGCCTGTTGTGGGTTGGCGTATGCGTTATTGCTGTCTTTGCTGAAGAAGTAGTTCAGGAAGCTGTCGCGTGCGGTACCTGGTGGTGACCGGTTGCGGTTGTTGAGCGCTGCTGTAGTGCTCTGAGAGCCATTCATCATCCGTCCGACAGCAGGCGACATGCTGCGGCTAGTTTGTGACTGGTGTTTCCGAAGAGGAAGAGCCTTCAAGGTGGCTCCCTCACCTCCTTCACCCTCCTCAGATCCTTCCCCGTTCTGACCATTCTGGAGCTCTTTTATTCTCCTCTGTTCTCGCCTCTTCTTCTCGGCCTCCATCGCGATCTTCTTTTCCCGCTGCTCCTTGTCATTGATAACGGATGACATGGCCGCAGCAGCTCCAAGGAAGTTGGGGTGGTTTGTGTTGATGTATGCCCTTTGAATGTCAATGAGAGAGGCGACGTAACCCGAGCAAGGGCCAAGCTGCTCTCGCAGAAGGTCCGAGACAACTTCAATGAGCTTGCCTTGCAGCCTGGGGTATCTTGTCAATTCAGTAGAGCCGCAGGTGTGGCAGATCTTGATGAGTTCCTCGTATACGAGCTCCACACAGCGTTGACTGGGTATCTCCAAAAGCTTAATCTGAGGCTTCACAAGGAGGTCGAAAGCAAGCTCAGGCACGAACAGACTAGGCCTTGGACCAGTCGAGTTGCGGATAGCCGTCCGAATGTCGAGTACAGAGAGGTTTTGGGTGGGGTCCACTTGCTCAAGCGAGTTACCAAAGACAGAGTTGAAGATGTAGTAGATGCGGGCACCACCACACAGCTCCTTGGTGGAGATTTCGGTAGAAGTACCATCGATAGACGAGATGAAAGACGAGGCAAAGCGCGTCATAAGTTGCAAAATGAGCGAGCCTCGATGTTCCTTACCAGTAAAGGCTACATCGCCATAGCTTGCAAGCTCTTGTTGTGTCTGACCCATAAGTGTGTTGAGGCGTGCCTTGATGTCTGGTAACCTGTCACGAATGTGGGCCATCAGGGTCTGGTTGAGGCTCTTAGCGAGCAGCTGGGTACCACATCGATTTGCCATGTTCCGGTACGCAGGGTGGTGTCGGAAAAAGTCCCGCTCGGCTTGCAGGGCGTCAGAGAGAGACTTGTTGCCCTGGATGTCTTGTTGTGACCGATTGACGATACCAATGAAACCGAGCTTGAGGGGGTATACACGACCAGAGAGAATATCCATGGCGTTGGTACCGTGATCCATGAGATCCAGCTTTGTAAGGACACCGATAGTCCTCTTGCCCATGGGGTCGACATGGCGGGCCAGCTTCAGAGCCTCGGAGTTTACGAGATCGACGTTGGCGGGGGAGACAGCGAGGATGACACTGTTTGGCTTTGCAATGTACTCGGTGATGAGATTCCGTGTCTGCTTCTCGATGTCGGAGGGCTGGTCGCCAATGGGCACCTGCGAGTGTTAGCTCCGTGTTCCTGGCAGAAAAAGTTGCCGTGACCAACCTTTGTCAAACCGGGCAGATCAACGAGCGTCAAGCTGAGGACGTGCGGGGAGTAGATCTTCAGGTTGATTGGTTGCCTGTTGATGCCCTTGTTGTTTCCTGCTATCCTCGAGGTTTCGTTCTCGATCTCGCGCTTGACATCGGCGAAGTCGTAGAACCTCTGGCCGGGAATGTGGAGAAACTCTCCCCATTCTTGCTGGCCAGCTACACTTGCGGGTGTGTGGGGTACGTGGACTTCGTCATCGTCGTCTTCGTCGCGTTCGCTTGGGAGGTTGATGAGTTGGAGGATGAGCGGCCGGCGTGTGACGATACCACTGCCACGGGGAAGGAAGTCCTTGCCGACGATGTTCTCGAGCACTGATGACTTTCCGGAAGATTGTGATCCCACAACGACCTGATCGAGTTAGCAGGATTCGCATCAGCCTCGACAGAGCTTTGTAAAATCTGCTCTGCGCTCACCGCATTCTCTTCTCTGGCTGGGGCGCACATACAATCTGGGGTAAATCTAGGGAATCATTTCCAATTGTGTTGAAGACCAAATCCTGCAGCCTGTTGACAATGTTGAGGAGCTCCTCGCCCAGCGACGCCATCGCGCTGGTGTGTATGTGTGGTTTCTTTGCTCCTTACTCAAAGGGTCCGGGTTGGTGTTGAGCAGCCAAACAACACGGCGGAATGCTGTATGGGCCAAATGTCGTCCTACGGCGTAGCAGAGGTGTTGCACTGTGCAGATGCAGGATCGGCGAAGTGACTGTGGCTGATGGCGGCTTCGTCGGGTCCAGAGGCTCGTGATGAGAGTGCCTTTGCTGCAGCTCCGTCGTCACTTCGCTTGAAAGTTCCAAGGTTTGATGATGGTGCACGTGACGGCCAGCATGGCAATGCACCCCACATTCAACATTCACATGTCTCCTTAATCTTAGTCCATATTGTTCATTCCTTTCGCATAAAGGAGAAGACACCCTCAGCTACGTCGCCAAGCACACGCGTTTTGTCAAAGCAAACACGAGGCTGCTGAACCCGACCATCTTGGTCGCGAGTCCTGCGAACGCCACCACACGCCGTGCATGCGGCTCGGCTCCAAGGCCGGACACGGTACACATGAGCCTGCAGCAAACCGTATGTAGAGGGTGCACACGATCAAATGAGTAACAAGACGACTTTCCCTACCACCTGAGCAGCGTCAGCAGTACCTGGTTGTGCGCGACCCGGGTCGGCCTTTGACAATACAGAACATACGACTGGCCGTCTGAGTTGGCGCACGAATCTCGTAGAATTCTTCGAGAATATGTGGACTCTGCTCTCCTAGTTTGGCCACGTATTATCGCATTGCCTCTGGTAGCTCAGAAAGTACCATGGACACGCTGGCGTACACGGTGTACGCTGGATCGCGCTCGGGTATTGTCGGACCCTCGGGGATTCCCTTGTAGTAAGGCGACGGCTATCTATCAAGTACACCAGCCTTATCGCTCTGTAAGACGCGGCCACACGCGACAACACCAAATTATCAAAGAAGATCTCCAGCTCGTATCTCCGCATCCTGGGGAATCCATTGCGATCGTCAGGTCGCTTCGACGTACTCTACCGCAATTTGGAAAGGCTGAAGTAGCCTCCAAGTCCCTACGGAAGCACATCTCCGCATAAGCTGATAGGTTTACCTTGCCTTGAGTGAATCATTGTCTTATTATGACCAAGCTTCCTTCCGAAGGAAGCCTATCACAATGATAAGGTCTGTTATCAGGCTCACCGCAAACAAGTGAAGCAACAGCGTTCGTGCATCGACTACAAAGGTAACGTACCTTCTTTGTCGTTTGCTCCAATCTACTCAGTTATCCTCACCACCTCTGCACTGATCTTCCACCCGAATCTACTCTGGGTATCCTGCCGCTCACAACTCTCACCTACTTCGCCCTGGTCATCTCCGACGGCTCCATGGCCTCGGAGTCCCTTGTTCTCACCACCACCACCGAAGAGCAACACAAAGACGTCACAGTGGGGACTATTACATGCACTGCACCTATCCCGTTTGGAGGAGAAGAACAATGGCTTTACCTACCAGCAACCAAGAAATTCGACCTATCTCGGGGTTCGCAGCAGAAAATGGTCTTCGAGTGCGATGAAGAAGGCCGCAACCACACCGGCTTCATGATTGACCCTGGTAACTCGGTCTTGATTGTGGTCGACATGCAAAACTACTTTGTTCACCCACTCTATCGAGATCACGCCGCAGGGATTGCCGCTATTGAACCGACATTGAAAGTCATCGAGAGATGCCGCAAGGAAGGAATTCAGATCGCCTGGCTCAACTGGGGAATCACTGACCACGACTTGAAGAAGATGGCACCTGCTATTCAGCGAGGCTTCAGTAAGAGTCTGGGATGGCATGTCGGGCTCGGCGCCCAGCTACCCGATAACCAGGGAAGGTGCTTGTTCAAGCGGACTTGGAACGCCGAACTCTACGACCCTTTCAAAGCAGTCGCTCAGCCTGGCGATTTGTATTTCGACAAGACGCGAATGAGTGGACTCTGGTCCGAGAAGGAGCCTCTTCACGAGTACCTCCGTGCTTCTGGAAAGCAAACCCTACTTTTCGCTGGCGTCAACACCGACCAATGCGTGTTTGGTACCGTGTCTGATGCCTACTCCTACGGATGGGACTGTGTCCTGATCAGCGACTGCACAGGCACAATGACGGGCCGAGGAGCTCAGGAACTCGCTGAGTACCAAATTTCGCAAAATATGGGCTTTGTCACCACCAGCAGCGCTTTCTGTGACGCGCAACTTTGTGAACATTTTGAGGGTTGCTGATTCAATCGCCTCTTCGTTTTACAATGGCGGTTTTCTGGACTTTTTTTTTTGTTCTTGAGCGTGCTATCCAAATACCCGTAGAGCTACAGTATAGCAGAAATACATTTACATGACATCTGTACGAGTTGCGGTACTGCAAGGTTGTGTTGCGCAATTACGTCGTAGCTTCCCAGACCGTTAGTGGATCTGCACCAGTTGAGGTACGAATGACGCACGACACTGGGGTGGAGATCTTCCACTTAAGGACCTACCTCACGCAATAGCGATCTCTTCGATACGCCTCTGCACTCGTCACCCAATCGCGACGGTACCTTACTTTGAAGCGACAATCCAGATAGAAAAAGAGCTTCTGTTCATAAACAAACGGTTCGCCGACACGATGTTTTCTCAGCTTTCGATAGGCTTGACCTGCCTGCTGCAGCTATGTGGAACAGCTGCGCTACCAACCGAGCAAAAGCCATTACTACTCAATGGCCCCAAGAACGTCCAGGCTGTTCGGACTAAGTAAGTATACCCATTGAGTTTATATTCCCTCTACTAACAGGACACAGACTTCAACATGCAGAGATAATTCCTACAGTCATTGACGATTTCCTACCTAGCCTCACACTCTCCGTCCTATGGTCGGATGCCAAGGCTAAACTCGGCAACACCATTGACCCAGAAGATCTTCAAGAACAACCCAGCATCGTCCTCCACGATGACACAAGTCCGGACGGGATACACAGTACCTCCGACATGAGCTATGTCGTCACACTTACAGACCCCGACGCGCCATCTCGCGACAATCCAAAATGGAGCGAGATGTGCCACTGGATTGCTTCCAACGTCACCACTGCGCAGAATACGTTCTCTATCCTACCTTTGCCAGAGTTTGGTCTCACTGAACAAACTGAGTCGACTGATGGCGGCCCAGAGGACGTAATGGAGTACAAACCTCCAGGCCCACCACCAAAGACGGGCAAGCATCGCTACGTGTTCCTAGTCTTTGCGCCAAAGAATGGAACAACAGATTCGCTGCATCTGAGTAAGCCGGAGGATCGTCAACACTGGGGTACTGGAAAAAAGGGTGGTGGCGTGCGAGAGTGGGCTGAGCACAATGGTTTGGTGCCTGTCGCTGCGAACTTCATCTACTCGCAGAATGATAAGCAGTAGATGTTTGTTTCTCTGCTTACAGGATGCATGGAATGCCGAGGGCACATGCATCGAATGTGACTATTCTTTTCCTTCGAAATTTCTTTGCAAGCGGAGAAGGCGTTTTGTTGGTAGCGTACATATTGTGTTGATACCAAGATTTCCGTATCGGATGCACGTAATAGGCTTTCTCAACATCATTAGCATGCCATGCGTTATCGTGATGACTCAGGACTCACAACGTCTTGATAGGTAGAGCAATAGCGTATCGATATTGCCGGCACAGTGCGTCGCCAAGCAGCCCTACGGACCACAGAGCTTGTGGGGTGACAGCTCTTGCTCCACCGGGCCAGGCTAATTGCACGCACCCCGCGTCTTCAACCTCATCCACAAACAACCCGCGACCAGAGCCGATGCTGTGATACTGTGCCGCGCATACATCATGTTGTGCGTCGTTCATGGTTCCGGTCAAGACAATCAAATCCATCGACCGCATCGCCTATTATCCGGACAGCTGATGCGATGAACCAAGGACATCTGCGTCAACCACCCACCCAGCCAATATCAGCAGTGCCAACATAAGCCTACGCGTTCGAGACGGGGATCACTCAAGGTCACCTCTACGTACCTCTTGTCACATATAAAGAAGCCACCTCGACCTTGATAAAATGAATTCAACGACTTTGTGGATGACTTGCGATCTGATTCCCGTCTTTCGCATGTCCGTAGCGATCACTTCGCCTTCAGCAGACTCTCCTCTCCGTGGAAATCAACAAGAGAGTTAAAGGTCCTCACATTCTGACAAGTGGTATTCTGTGAAGCGGTCGAGGTGATGAATATCATGGTTGGGCTCTAATCGGGCTGGTTTTGAGGCTCAACATCAACGAGTTGTGATGGAGTTGCCGGGATGGTCTTCTTTCACATCGTGATGGTAAGTATGCATTACATTGCTAAATGATAAGTATCTGTCGCGCGAACTTCATGCACAACTTACTGAGCGAGTGTAATAGTGTTTGCCAGCCGACCACGCACGGCAACCACGAGCTATAGATTAAACACCCTCCTATCAATTTTAGCAATAAACTGCCCTATAATGGGCCATAACGAGTATAACTTGGACGAATGAGGATATCAAAGGATGCAGACCATCCTCTTACCGGTCAGCTCTTGAGACTCCGAGCCTGCTGTGCATACGCGCTCATCAAATCATGTTGGACAACGTTGAGATCTGAGTTGGGTTTTTGCAGTACAACCATGATATCATTGTGTAGTGCCACAACACCACCATAGACAACTCGTATCCTGTGTTGAAAAAGCAGTGAAGCAGCATGGGCTTGTAAGGGTTCACCTACTAACCCTCACCCTAACTTACCTGTATCATAGACAATCAGGGTATATCTCGGTCTCAGAATAATCGAGTTATGTTACTAAAGTTGACGTGATTTTCAAGATGTGTACGCAAGCACTTACTAGGTACATGAAAATGGGACTATCACATCACTCGTGAATTGACTTGTCGTTCTCCTATGTCACGACTTTCATTACATCATACTCCTTAGCGCGCGTTGATTTCCAGTACCGAGGGTTAGCTATATCATCGGTGAAAGCAGCAAAGATAGTCCAAAGGCAATTCCCACTACTTGAAGTACGAATATCTCAATCCAAGTACACCTTGATCGTGTGATTTTAGCGTCTATAGGAATGAAGAGATTATATGCTCCAAAAATCCATAGGCTGTAGGTGAACAGATTCTCGCCAGAACTAAAGAACAAACTATGACCTTTCGACCTGCCAGAAACCACAAGATTGCTACCGTTTGGGCTACCTCGTGGGCGAGTTGGTACAATCTCAGCCTGACACCTAAGCCATGTCCTTGTCCTCTTCCTCAAATGTAGTAATGGCAAGAGCTTCATCCTCGCTATACAAGGATTCGTACAGATCCTTGTAATATAACCCATCTTCACTATTTACCAGAGTGTCTACATCTTCAATCCACTGGTCTAAGTCTTGGTTCCTGCCCTCATTTCTGATTAGATTGGCGTCTTTCGTATACCATTCGTCAATATACTTAGTCGCTGTGGTGGCTGTCGGCGCGTGGACAAACCATTCCAGCTCTTTTTCGCTATCTTCGTTGAGCTTGTGTGACGTGTCATCATTACCGTCGTCTTCGTTGGGGAACCAAGAGGGGTATTCCTCCTCATCTTCCTCTTCGTCTTTTGTAGCGCTTACGTCCATATCTTCCGCAGAACCGTTCTCCTTCTTAGCGATCTTAAGAGCATTGACGTCCCATACAAGCTGCTCAATCTGCTGGGTCATGAACTCTCGCTCTTTGTGGAAAATTTTAGCATGCTTGGCCATGGCCTTGAGATCTCGCGTGAGACGCTTATTCTCAGCATTAAACTCTGCGAGTTCCCCTCTTACCCCCTCGATTTCGGATCCCATGGCATGAATCTCATTGGCATTGTTTGTCGACCAGTTTTGGCTTATTGTGCACCAATCCTCGGCTTCTTCAGTTAGGTTTCTATTCATGTTTTCGAGTTTTGTAAGAACCGAATCCACACCCAAGTTCGGCCGTTCGATCGTAGAATGCATGCGTCTGCATCCTATCTTATGGTCCCTTATTTGGTTTGACAAACCTAGGATTATTTGCTCTTTCTTCTCCACCAACTTTTCTTGTTCTTCGATTCTCAGATTCTGCTCGTCAATCTCGTCTTGCGCCTTCTGGCTAAACTCATTGGCAATCGCTAGCTCTTTCTTGGCCATTTCTAACGAAAGCGTCATGTCGCGCAGCTCGTTGGCCTTGAACCTGATTTGACACTGCATTTCGTATGCGACGAGTTCCTGGGAGGAGGCTTTGCGTTCCGCCTCATTTAATGCATCCAGAGAGCGGTCAACGCCGGCTGCTGCCCAGTTGCGCTGCGTTCGGGTTCGGGCTAGTTCTTTGGCGAGTGCTTCGCGGAACTCGAAGTGAGTGGCAGCTATCCTCTGTGACTGTTCGAGGGCGGTTTGGGCATCCTTAAGACTCTTCTTGGTGAACTGAAGAACCATGACGGTATTGGAGATGTCCTTTTCGATAGTTTTCCTAAGGTCATCTATGACCGAGGAATGCTCAGCTTTGGCCAGATCGAGAGATCTTCTGGAATTTTCGATTTCAGCTGCGTAAGACCTTCTTTCCAAGGCTACGCCTTCGACCCTCATCGAGAAAGAGCTGCACATCCAACACACAAAGGCTACGACAAAGACGAGGTAACTCGTAGTGAGTGGGTCGTTGGAGGAAGACATGTGAAACGTTCCAGGAGAGCTCCAAAATGACTCGGTCTTAATGAGGAAGGATTCTGTTGTAGCCAACTTGTCGTGAAAAAAAAATCTCAGTGTGTATGTAGGCGTTTGTAGTTGTGTGCGTTCGTCTTGAGCATTCAATATCGTCGTAATGATTTGTGTAGAAAGTCAACAAGTGAAGAACACTATACCATTATATACCCTAGCAGGAACCATTTCAACTGTAGTCATGTGCGTACTCGGCCCAGCGAGAGAGAAGGTGCCATGGATAGCTGTTAGGATTATCATAATCTCGTGGTTGTCATAGGTGAGCCATGGCCTCAACAGTGGAAATCATAGATTTAGCGAGGTACAACCACAAGTAGTCTTACCCCACGTAGTGAGTACCGAAATACAGTTGACCGTGGAGCTCAGTAAGCAAATTCTATCCACAAGTGACCAGTTTCAGGGTCGTGGTATTCGATTCTGGAAATTTTGGATATGTACAAGGAGACGCTGGTTATCCCAGTGCATCTCTAGAAGTGTCAGTCCTACCAACGTAAATCGTCTGGACATTTGATTGGAGTTGAAAGGGTTGGATTCTGCAACTTTTATACCTATCTTAACCACTTAGTCGTGCGTGTTGTAAATCAACAACAAAATCACCAATGCAAGCTAGCTTCCGATATCGCTCAAGACAGACTTGTAGCATCGAGTGAGCTTACTCATTCAACTCAACGTAGTTGGCAGGGAAGAGACCCGATTGGCCGTTGTAGCTACCGAGCCACCAGTCTTCATCTGGAAATTCCTACAATAATATTAGCATAGGCTTGGACGGTCATACGAACGGACTTACCAATCCAGTAACTGTCGCTCCTTCAGGGAAGCTCAGCTCGTTATCCTCGGCGGCTTCGTAGTCGTAGAGAGCAGTAGCAGTTGGGCCAGAACCGCCAGCAGACTGTGGTGGTGCCGCGGCAGGCTCAGGCTCCTGCGGCGCTGAGGGATGCGCAGGTAGCGCTGGTGCAGCACCGGCATCGTCGTCGCCCTCCACCAACTCAACGTAGTTGGCCGGGAATAGACCACGCTCGCCTTGCGAGTTGGTGCCCATCCACCAGTCGTCGTCCACCATGTCGATATCCGTGACGTACTCGCCTTCGCGAAGCTCGACCTCGTTATCCTCGGCCTTCTCATAGTCATACTGGATGACTGCGCGCTTTCCAGAGCCACCTGCACCCTCATCATCATCATGACCAGAAGCGACGGCAGCACCAACGGCGGCACCTCCTACAGCGGCGGCACCGAAAGTGGCAGCTGCAACAGCGGCGCCAGCACCACGAGCAGGATCCTTAGCCTCCACTTGGGGCTCGGGAGACATGTCGCGCGCTTGTTGCTTAGCTGCTTGATCAAGCGACCGAGCAGGCATAGGTGGTGCGTGTTCCTCGGCAGGGGACATCTCCTCGGGTTCCCGTCCGCGAGCAACAGGCATTGCGATACGAACGGGAGAACCAGCAGGCTCGGGGGATGGGCTGCGAGGCGGCTGGGGCGGTGGAGAGGGCATGCGCTGGTGTTGAGTTGCAGGCACGTCCTCTTCCTCTGCCTCTGGCTCCTTGGGTCGGGTAGGCAGGCCCGGCATCGGGACACCCCTTGGGCCTGCGTTAGGCTTGCTGGAAGTGTCGAGAGGTGGTGGGCTAGAGGCTTGTGGCTCCGGTACAGGACGCGAAGAGGGTGCTCCCATGATGGGAGCGGCACCTGAGAAGCGATCCTTGAGCGAACTTACACCCCCAGCTGCAGGCGAAGCTGGTTCCTCCTGTTGAGGTGCGTCACCCGTACGTTGCTCACTGAGGTTGCTGGCAGACTGCCCTGTTCGGGTGGTCTGTACAGGAGCCCATGATTTGCCGGAGTAACCACTTTGCCAGCCACCTCCTCCACTTTGTTGGCTCTGAAGAGGAGTTGGGCGACTTGCAGCATCGGCGGTAGGAGAAACAACGGTCTCGCCACGGGCCGCCTTCTTCTCGGCCCAGATCTGCGCCGGTGTCTTTCCTCCCTCGTCGGCGAATGTCTTGCTCGCAGCGCCAACGATAGGTGCTGCAGGAGCGGGCTTTGCACCGAACCCTCCAGGCGTGGGGGCCTTAGTGCCAGTGAATGCGCTCGCACCTGCAAACTTGTTTGCAACCTTGGGCTTTGGCAAGCTGGTGAGAGGTTTGGCCTGGGCGGTGAAGGCTGCTGACCTCTCTGCAAGTGACTTCGGCTTCTCTTCCTCCTCCTCGTTGTTTGACGCTCCTGTCGCGGCTGGAGACACACCGGAGGATGGAGGCGCGGCTTGGGCCTTTGCACGAATGGCGGCGATATCGACCTTGCCGACAGGCTCATATGCGCCCTTGACGACGGTAGGCCGGTCGTCTTTAGCATCGCGCGCCTGGGCTCGGATAGCTGCAATGTCGACTTTGCCAACTGGCTGATAAGCGCCCTTCACAACTTCAGGGCGATCGCTCTGCGAGGGCTGAGAGCCGGTGGATTCGTCTTTCCTTGCGGTAAGCTCGGCCATGTTGACCTTGGTGGGAGTGTAGGCGGTTCCGACCTTCTCCAGCTGCGATCTGGACACCTGAGGGGCATCAGCACCCCAGCCATCTGCATCTTCGTCGCCCTTTGGCGCAGGCGCACGCGAGCGGCCCAGTGGGTTGAACCCAGAGTTTCCGCCTCCGATGGACGTGGGTGTAAAGACAGGCTTCTTCGCGGCAACGGGAGGTGGGCCGCGTGAGGCAGGAACGTCGGGGGCACCGCCGTACTTGGCGCCAGATGCATCTGCGACCTTCTCAACGATCCTCTCGGGGGTGAGGTCTGCATCGGAACGTGCGGTGACTTGGACGTGGTATCCCTATGCGGATTAGAAGACGAGCAGGGAAGGCCTGGAAATACGCACATGTAGAAGCTTTGAGACAACTGTAAGGTGGCTGCCAAAGTAGCCCTTTGTCCGCTCTGGAACGCCCTCACCGCACTGTTTGCGTATCAGCATCGTATTCCTGGCAGGTGCTGCGGGGAGCTTACCCAAGCTATCAGGACGTTCTTAGGCAGCGACGTGTTCGGGTCCTTGACTTTGACGAAAGCAAACTGGATGCGGCCATCCGAGAATTCGTCTATCAGGTCGAGTAGCTCTCCCTCTGTACAAAGTCAGCATCGATGCCTCGCAACGTTTCCCAAGCTGTGCTGTGAAGTGCCGACGCCCCGAGCTTGGGTTGACACCTTGCTACAGCCCGAGAGCTCTCCACGGTTGGGTGTCTGCTGGCTGCACTGCATGCACAGCCATTGGGGGAGTGCTGCGTGTATTCCACATACCTCCGGTGCTCTGAACCTTCAGGACGCTCTCTTTTCCGCCGTCTTGCTGGAATGCGCTGACAAGCGGGGCAGCTACTGTGAAGACAGCCCATTGACCATATGTGGGCGAGCTTGCCTGGGGACCAGATGGCGCCGGGGCATTGACGACATTCTGGTAGCTCCGGGTGATGTTGGGGCCGTTGCTGGAGGTGTTGAGCGTGGCCATGGTGGGAGCAGGAGGAGTAGAGGGGAAGCTTGGGGGATGTGGTGGAGAAGAGGGAGGCAGAGAGAAAAGAGGCCCAGGTGGTTCGCAGCTAGCACAATGGGTCGGACAAGGCACAGTACGGGTATCCGTATGTGTGTATGTGTAATTGGGCGTGAATTATCCTAGTCCAGTATGTAAGCACAGCCGCCGCGCACAAGTTCGGTGTGAAGAGCAACTATGTCATGCTTGGCTCGGGCACCTGGCAAGCGGTGCCGACGGCACGCCCAAGGCCTTCAAGGAGACCCTCGTCCGCCTCACCGCGACGATTGGACATAGCTCCTCCGCACCGCCTGACAACGCTGCATGCAAAGCAGCATATCCTGCATCCTTCAAACCGCCGCCTAGACTCAAGTGCTCCATAGCAGCTGCATTCTAGCCTTCTTTCACCTCCACTCTGCCACGACAACACTAGCATCGACAACACACCCATCGCACCGCCTTTTCGAGTCTCCGTCCCGACGCGCGCTGATACAACGCATCTGTCGCCGTCGTCGGTCGTCTGTCATCGTCGTATGTCTCCATGTCCCTAGCCTGCTCGCGCCCGACAATGAGTCTTTTGTGAACTTTGCACCAGCACGGCTGCGTCGCCATGGAGGACCGGGAATCGAGCGTAGCGTCGTCGGTCGACTTCTACAGCTCTAATGCAAATCCACCCCATGCGACGGATGCGCAGAGCGACGCGCCTCTCGCGAAGCGCAAAGCAGAAGATGCGCCTGTTGAGCATGAAAAGAAGCGCAAGCTCAGCGTCTTTTCTCCTTGCACCTCGGGCGACTTGAGACGTTGCGCAAGGCTACCACCTGAGTTGTGGCAGCATGTTTTCTCTTTTTGTTCGCTTGCAGATCTCGGTCGATTGATCCAGGTCAATCGATCTTTCCTATCCTATCTCACAGACGTGCGCAGCGTGTCGACTTCAAAGTCGCATCCTGGCCGTCTGCATCTCCTAAAGTCTGAGTCGTTGTGGGCCTCTGCCCGCAATGCCATGTGTACCAAGCCTCCGAAGCCACTCCCAGGCTTCACTGAGCTGCAGATGTGGCAGCTGGCTTGGTCCAAGAGATGCCAGTTCTGTAACAAGCTTGATTCTCATACTCCAGGCGAGCGCGTATGGCAAAAAGGACCTGGCAAAGCAGGCGTGAGAGTCATCTGGCCCTTCGCTATCAGAGCGTGTGGGCCGTGCCTGCTACAACAATGCCAGACGGTAAGTTGCGCCTTCCTACCAGACGGTCGCAACTGACATATCTAGGACGCGAGCCTTCTCTTTTCGGCTTCTTCCGCCTTACGACCCGCCCTCCCCTTCGCGCTACTCACAAACGACCAGCATTACGTTGCTGCATATGCACTGCAATCTGTGACCACGCCAGCCAACGTGGACATTGCCAAGTTCTACTACAAGAAGCATGTTGAGGAAATCACGCAGGAGATGAATGAAGCCATCGGTCGTGGCCCTACAGCAGCTGAGGAGTGGTCTAAAGGTCTCGATGCTCGCGGGAAAGAACGCATGAAGGTAGCCGAGAACTGGGAGCGCTGGGAGGTCAAGAATCAATGGATGGAAGAGCACAAGGATGCGAAGCGCGCAGCATCTGCAGCTCCCTCACACGCTGCCACGTCACACAGAGAATTATCCAAGTCACCCCCTCGCCGAACTCCTTCTCCCATAATTCATGCCCCGGTTCCAGCGAGTAAGTATACCTCTGCTGTCTCATTTGCTGCCAGACATGGCGATGCTTCTCGATACTTCAACAACACCCCTCCAGTTCCCAACCTAACAGGTGTAGCACCATCGTCTCAGCATGCGCAAGCCCGACCGCCCACTGTCCCACCACAGGCTTTCACTCCCTCTGGCCAGCGAAATCTCCACGATGCAAACGAGGCCAAGGCGACTCGGAAGACCGACATAGAACGACGGTGTCAGCAAATGGATCCTCCTATTGCTCCAAACATTCTGCGCCACATGGACTCGTTCAAAGCTGCTATCCAGATCTCACAGCCAATGAACGATTATGCATGGAGTGTGCTTCAGCCCCGCTTGATCGCTCAACTTCCTGCTGCCCAACAAGCAGAAGCCGACCACGTGGCTCGGGCTGCTTCATTTCCCACAAAACCAGTGGACCGCCGCCACCCGGACGCAAACTCCAAGGAGGCCAGAGAAGTCATGGACCGGGAATGGGAGGAATCGCAACGTCCCATCCGCGACAGGCTCGATGCTATTGCCGACGATTTCATCAACCAAGACTGGGACCATGGCAATGCCGTAACCTACGATAATAGCCCAAAGTTTGCGGCTGACCTTCTTGCTTACGTGCGACGCACATACTACGCTGAGGAAGCGGAACAGGAACCCGCTCAATCTGGGCAACATACGCGGCCTTCTACTGACAATATAAATGCTAGGCCTAAACTCGTCCTGGATAACATGAAGTGGGTGTACGATAATAAGATCAAGCCTCTAACAGAACAGTTCCGTAAAGACATCTTCCTGTGCCGTGGCAGTGGGTGCGAACACAACAACAAATTCTATGGTTTCGAGGGCGTCACGCAGCACTACGGAGCAAAGCACACTGCTGCGTTCAGTTCAGGAAACGTAGTCGTGGCGTGGAGAGAAGCCGAGTGGCCAGAGGAAACCCCGTTCCATCCAGATCCTCTGTCTGTGAAACAACCTCACCATGCTCACCACCCTTCTTCTAGCACGAACGGGTTTGGTGGCTTCTATGGCGGATACTCACGTGCAGGCACATCGACACCTCACATGCCTACTCATCATCCACAGGCGAGCCCTGGACCTTACAACTACGGAGGTCAGTACAATGGACCATTCGCTCCACCACAGGTTCCTTCTGGTACAATGCCCGGATACGAGTACCCCCAGCCATATGCGACTCCCGTGGATATGTACGCGCACCAAGCCATGGGACCTCCGGGTTATGGTGCTCACACGGCCCAGAACCCATATTTGACCTCTCCTGCAATGATCAACAATGCCATAGCTGCTCCTCCTCCACCACCACCACCCAACATGCCACCACCCGGTCAAGGAGTTCCTGAGATCGCACCCAGCGGTACAGAAGATACTGGCCAAAGTACTAGCTCGTTTGACAAGCAAGTAAGTACGGTCATCGAGATGACACAGGACATCTGGAAGCGCACCTCTGGGATCAAAGATATGCCGAACAGCCTTAGGATCTATGTGTTGCTACATCGCGTCATCTCCAAGTTTCATGTAGAGTTCAACCATGAACCGAACCTGAATCACTTCATTGATGCTATGTCTAATCATGAGATGCCAAAGGCTTTGAAGAACGCGCCAGGGCTCTCGTGCAAAGCTTGTCAGACTGGCTCTTCACATCACTTGGGAAGTTCTTTCTACTCGAAGTCGGAAGAAAGAACAACATACACTGTTCTGGGTCTGCTATCCCACTTCAGGAGTCAACACCTGCCATATCAGCAACATATGCCTGGCCATGGAATTCCTGTTGCCCCTCTGGATTGGAAAGAGGACATGATCGAGCTGCCCAGCGAACGTTTCATTTCTGGACTCATACACGCTCCAGGCATGGACGACGAGAAGCTACTAATGATAGCAACTGTCTTTCCCAGCCTGTTTCCCATGCCGTTGCCCAAGATCGGCGTGATTGATAGTCATGGCCTTGCGTCCCCGGCCTCATCAGGACCAAAGGATACGGACAAAACGCCTGGTGCAGTCGATGTTCCTGGTGAAACTATAGCACGCCCAAGCTCTGTCATGAATGCTGCAGAAGTAAACTTGTCACTGCCACCCAAACCATTGGAGGCTGGTTACGAGCCTGTTCGACCAACCCTTGCCGGTGAATCGAATGAGGCATCCGGCTCCACAAATAGGAAACGTTCTTACCGACAAAGCCCGCCCGTTGAGCGCAGGCAACACCATTATGATGAGCCTAGATACTATGTAGGTGATATACAGTACTCCACAGGGCTTTCAATGGGACTAACATGCTTCTCCGTCAGGTGTCCAGGGATCATCTTGATGATGGCTATCATCGTCCGCGGGAATACGTGGAGTACGCGCCTAGTCCTAGGATCATCCATGCGGGTCCTGCGTATGACGACTATTCTGGTCGCCGGACAGCTTTCCGCGAGCAAGAGCGATTCTATGGACCTCCCGAAGATGTGGTCTATGCGCATCCGCGGGAAGGGAGTCACGGCAGTCGGGAATACAGTGCGTATCCCCGCCCGGTTCGATACTACGAAGAAGACGATCATCGGTCCGAATATCGGTTCATGAATGAGCGCCAGTCGAGAGACGCAAGTCCACCTCAAGGACAATCTGCAGCGGATCGATTCTT
This sequence comes from Alternaria postmessia, assembly GCF_024291825.1. NCBI lineage: Eukaryota > Fungi > Ascomycota > Dothideomycetes > Pleosporales > Pleosporaceae > Alternaria > Alternaria postmessia. Next base: position 89,317 of record NW_026260122.1, read on the forward strand.
AGCGGAGAATGAGCCTCCACAGCCACCTCCGTCGCAAACACAACCAGAACCGGAGGCTGCAATACCAGCCCAGGAGAATGGAGACGGACCCCGTTACACGCCCCCACCTCCTGATACTTCTGTACCGGCTGAAGCGACGGCACCTGTGCGCCCACTTGCACCACCACACCCTCGTGCTCCATCCACTGTCTCTAACAATTCTCGATATGATGATTATCAATCTAATGGGTACCGGATGCCCATGCCTGGACCGAGCGGCCCACCACGAAGGTCTGGGCCTCAACGCCGAAGGGATCGACCCAATGACAATCGAGGACCGTCTCGATATCATCGATACATGAGCGTCGCACGCGAAGACCCCTACGGCCGCGGATCTAGCATGAGTCGTTCGCAGAGTAGGAGATATGAAGAACAACGGCGCCGTATCGATCAACAAGAAACACCGCAACCGAATGCCGAACCTGACTACGAGCCTGCGTATTCTAGAGAGCACAGTGTTGATCAATCTGTACAGGACGATGGCTTCTATCCGCCTGCTCGCCGTCACCCAAGGGGCTACGTATCTGTGCAAGATCGTCTGCATCCTCATGCGTACTCACCACCACGATATCGTTACGACGAACCTCGTGGGCCACAACCAGTTTATGTTGATGAGTACGGGCATCCCATCCACGACTACGAAGTCATTCGTGTACGCGGTGACACTAGGTATCGCGCCCCGTATATGCCACATCAACCTCATCGATACGAACATGATCCATATGGATACGTACCAGTACAATACGAGAGACCTCCACCACAGAGATACAATAGTCGCCCTGAAGAGTATATGTACTATGAAGAAAGGGAGAGACCGATGCCTAGGCGAGCGGTGCCGGAAGTGGACAACGATGCATACGAGCCGCCACCACCGGAGATTAAAGTGGAGAGTGTGCCAGTGCCTATGCCACCAGAGGCGTCTTAATTTCCCATGTTAGCGTGGCGTTTGAGATTGTAACGATTCCCTGGTCTTGTCTGTGCCTCTGCTATCCTTCATCTAGCTTTGCATGGCTGGGTGTTGTAGGGTCTAGTCGGCTAATGCTATCTCATTTGGTTTGGTAGTCTACACTATCAAATAATGACGTTCTTGTAGTAATTTCTTTCCCGAATTTAATACGATGGCTTTGCTTCTACGAAATAGTCTCACTAGGCGAAAGCCAATACCTTTTCGTATTGTATGATATTGAGCATGTACAGCTACAAAAGGAAGAAGAATGACATGACGAACAGCTTTTATTTTGGCATATGTGCCTTCTATAGGGTATCAACATGAAAACAGGACAAAAGAAATGGACCAGGCATGTCTATGCAGTCGATTGAATGACTGGTTCCACTGAAGACTTCTCTTCCACTCCCTGAGCGGCAGCATCGATTTTGTTTTGAGTGAGGCGCTGTGACACGGTTAGTATAGCTCTGCGGTTCTTAGTATGATTACATACCAACAAGTTTCTCAAGAGCACTGCAATGGTGACCTTGCCAATGGCAGGAACGTAGATCGAGGCCTTTTCTTTGACCTCTGGTGTAAAGTTCCTCTCACTGGAGAAGTTGATGCATGCAGCTCCGTCCCTCATCAACTCCAGCGGGACTTTGTACTTGTCTCCAGGTACACCGCTGATGACTACATCGCTAAGTGGGAGGCAGTCATTGAGAGTCCAGCCAGGCTTCTCCACCACCTCGTGCCTTCGCTTCCTTAGACCAACGCCTCGCGTGAACTCTTGCACGTCACTAATATCCACGCTGTATACGTGGGCACCGTCGTTTGCCAGTAGTGCGGCCAACGGCCTGCCTACGACCTCACTTCTGTTGATGACGGTAATAGTGCGTCCGTGAAGCCTGTTACCGTACGGGAGGATAGTGTTGTAAATCCTCAGATACTCGAGGATCTTGATCACGGCCAATGGGGTACACGGCAAGATACTCTTTTTCGTGTTGGCAGGGTCGAGGAAGCGAATATTCTGGTACATGTTGAAAATGTAACGGTGCGATAGTCCCTCAACATCCTTGTCGATAGAGACAATCTGCTGGAGATACTGGTCCTGACGGTTGCCGAAGATGGGATAGTAAACGATTATGCCGTCAACGGCAGGATCATTGTTCGCTTCGATGAGGCGGTCCTCAAGAAGTTCGCGATCGACTTCGCGGAGGTCAAATGCGAAGCCACTATGACAGCGTTAGTAGGCAGCCTTCACCCAGCTTGCAACCAAAGGCATATCGATGGAAGAAGTGAGTTTTGATCAATGGACGCGCTCACTTTTCGACACAAGTTTTGCCCGTCCATTCTGCGTATACTCTCGCCGCAGGATCAGCGCTGGAGAGAAAGCCGACAAGGAGCGGTTTGCGTTGAATCTTGTTCAGACCATCGCGAACTTCGTCCAGAAGGCCCTTGGCGATGTTGTTCGCGAGGATAACTTTGCAGTTGGGTTTATCGTCGGCCATGGCGGGGTAACTTTGCTGTTTGGGGATACGTCTGGGGACTCAGCGGGTGATAGTCGTCAGTGCAAGTAGATCAAGAGATGAGTTTTCAAAGTCCGATTTTATTTCACTGCACGGGACCACGAAGACCAGTCAAGCTTCTTACATTGGCGCAATTAAACGCTCTTTTCTTCACTGCCGAACACTTCCCATCACTTTTTTTGCGCGACCCGCCCCACCATCCGATACCGGCCAATCAGCAGCACCGCAACTCCGTAACGTCATTGCCGGGAGTCTGCAACTTTCTGAATCGCGTGCTTTCGAGGTACCCAACAACACATTACGATACCCCGGACGCGACGAGAAGATGTCAGATATCCAGCAATATCTGCTCGACTTCGACAGAAACAAGAAAGAGGCGACGACCACTGCTCAACGGAGCGCGACGCGTATGTACGAGGCTCCGGCGGGGCATTACGTGGGATGAGGACTGATAGCAGACAGGACTGAAGAATGGCGAGTTGAAGCTTATAAGCCTGGTCACTGACCTTGGAGAGTTTTTAAATAGTGAGGATGGGGCCACACGATCAAAGAGTACGTACATCTAGAATTACAGTACGGTCTATGCTAATCTGACGCAGCAATGTCGTATCTCGCAGAGGTACTGGCATCGGTTCCGCAGAAGGTCCTCTCCCTTCAACAGCGTACGTCTACCACGATCACTTCACCCATACTACCTCGCCTTATGTATCAGTCTACCACACGCTTCGAGTCGAACCGAAGCATCAAACGGGCGTGGCGTTCTTAGCATGAGACTATACTGCAGTGCGGAAGGGCTGGGCTAACACGAAGTTCAGGAAACCTACTCTGCGATTTTATCCTTTCCCGAACCGAAGACAACGAAGGCCTTGGATCATGTGCAAAGGCACTATCGGCCCTGGAGGAGCTAGGGAAGTGGGACGACCAGCGGGTAGTCGACATCATTGATGCCCTCCTGAACAATACACATCCGTTGCGCCAATACAAGCAGCAGAGCGAACGCTACCCAGTATTGCGCTTGATCGATACACTTATGGCAAAATATCGCGAAGTCCTACGAGCCCACCACGATGCGACGCCGGACTTTTTGGGACGCTTTATAGCATATTTTGACGGAGAGAAAGACCCTCGGAACCTCATGGTCGTGTTTTCGATACTGAGGGTGCCAATGACCGAGTGGAATATTGGCGGAGATGCTCAGGACCTATTCGACGCAGTCTTTAATTACTTCCCGATTACCTTCAGACCGCCTCCCGACGACCCATACGGTATCACCGCGCAAGATCTCAAGGATCGCTTACGAGATTGCATTTCGTCTACAGCCGACTTTGCGCCATACGCGTTCCCTGCGCTCCTAGATAAGCTCGATTCCACGTCCATGAACACCAAGCGTGATGTTCTGTCGACCATTACTGCCTCAGTGACCGAGTACGGGCCGCGGACAGTATCGTTATACGCAGTTACACTGTGGGATGCGCTGAAGTTCGAAGTCTTAAATGTACAAGAAGAGGATCTAGCGAAAGAAGCACTTGCAGGTCTAGCTGCGATTGCAAGGACACTTTCACTCGGTACTCCAGGATCACTCAACGCATATCTCAAACCAATCATCAAGGAGTGCAACGAGCACCTAGAAGATGCACCCACGAAACAATCGCAGGCTTCCGCAAGGTTTCTTCAGAGCATTGCCAACGTTTCCCCAGAAGTTACTAGAATTCTACTAGCCGGAGTACTCCCGAATCTCTTCTTACTTTTCCAGACAGCCGACACTATGGCAAAGCGCCGAGGATTACTAGAAGTTCTTGTTCAACTCGTGAAGGCCAACATCGACGTGTATGGGGACTGGAAGAAGATGGGTCCTGGCGGAGCAGAAGTTGGCAACAACGCGCTCGTTCAGTTCCGAGACCAAGCCCTGGAAGTAATGCTGAATGGTCTGGAGACAGCCCCCGTCAAGGAGGTGTCTTTCCGACTCGTCTGTCTTGATGGGCTCATCCAGCTATCGAAAGCGCGAGGATTGTTAAGCGATGAAGACATCGGTCGCGTCATCCAGCTTTTGCATTCCATCGTCATCCACGAAGAGTCGTACGGCAAGGATGAGATAAAAGAAGCAGCTATCAATGGCATCGTCGAGATTGCTCACCAGAAGCCACAGGTTGTCGTCGAGAGAGCATTCCCGGCTTTCCTTGCGCAGCTTCCAGATACGGATGCAAATGGATCAAACAATTACTCGACCGTGCTCGAAGCTTTTGCCAAGCTAGCAGGTGAAGAGCAAGTTTTCGACACAGTTGTACTGCGACTGAAGAATAAATTCAGCGCAGCAGTCCAACAAGGCGCTTCTTCTACATACATCGTCGCACTCCTCTCTGCGATGTTGTATGCACTTAAGAAGGGTGAGAACAAGTTGTCGCAGGGTTCAGACAGTTCAACCTACTACAGGGACATCGCACTACCACTTCTCCAGCGCGCATCAACTTCTGACGAATCACACCCGGTAGCCTTCGATGATGAGACAACACTGGATCTTGTCGGTCGTATTTGCAACTTGATCATCAGGTACTTGCCTATACATCAGCAGAACACTGTTGCTACTGAGCTGTACACCCTATTCCGGGAAAAGCCACAAACTGAGCTCCCGCCTTTCAACCTCAATGCTGGTACCGAAGCGAATAAGACCATGATCGTCTCTACTCACCTCCTCGCCTCCCTTCGCAAGGATGCAATCTTGCCATGCGAACTACAACTACTAGTCTCTTCTCTTGCAAACTACGTCCAGCAACCTTCCCTATCTCTACCTATCCGATCAGCCTCCCTTCGTCAAATGTCGCTGGTCATCAACAAGTACTACACTTCTGCAGCACTCAAGACAAGTATGGACCCCCTTGTCGCCGAGCTCGATCTCTTTAGCCCAGAGAAGCTTGATCCACCACGGATACGCATCATCTTCGCTTGTCTTAAAGGCATAGTACTACGGAGCAGCCCTGCGCTGAACACGTTATACCCAACGCTCTTGTCACTACTATCACATCCGAAGTATGGGATTACAGTTGCTCAAGGTTTCACAACTCTTCTGCAGCCCGACGACCTTCTCACCAAGGAGAACCACTGCCAAATCCTTGGCCTGCACAAACACAAAAGCTTTGCTTTACTGGTGCCAAGTATCACGAAAGCGTTCCGAGAATCAGATCCGCAGACCAAACCCAATTACCTCATCGCACTTAGTGGTGCGCTAAGATGGATGCCTTTTGACATAGTAGTCGAAGAAGTTGGGCAACTCGTTACCCTCCTTCTACAATCGCTTGATCTCAAGGGCGCTGACAGTGTTAAAGAAGCCGCGATTGGCACGCTTACCTCTACACTTGTTGAGAAGCCTGAAGTTCTCGAGGAACATGCCGGTGCGCTGATCTCTCGACTTCTTGCTAATGCTACTATCAGCAAGGAGAACAAGGCTACACCACCACCGCCAGCAGTCAGGGTGGCGGCGTTGAAGTGTTTGCATCTGGTAGCAGAGAAGTTCAAGGAGGAGAGGATACTAGGATATAGGAGGGAGGTTGTGAGGAGACTTATTGCTGCGTTAGATGATGGGAAGAGAGAGGTCAGGAGTGCAGCGGTAAAGTGTCGGGCGAAGTGGTTACTAGCTGACGAACCCGATGATGAATAGACGGTAGACACAGCAGGAGACGTATAGACTATGAGCGTTGCTCTGAACAACTCGACTTTTGAGACGCCTATGACTTGCTACAAACGTGCAGAATGGTATAGTCTCGCCCAACATTTGAACGCCGGAAGTGCCTTTAACGCCACCCATGCAATTACATCTTGTGCCTTGTTACATTTCATACCCTAACCTTTTTGGGCGTCTTCTCCTCATCGTCGCCTTCACTTGCCGTATCCTCAACACCAACTTCCTCGTCCTCGTCCTCGTTCCTTCCTCGCTTAAGACCCTTCATCTTCCTAGTCTGCAGATTGGCAAAGTCTTGCTTGCCAACATGGATCTTACCCGTCTTGTCACCCATGATGTCAGTGTCAATGTTCTTCTTGGTCCGCGGCTCAGCACCCTTGGGCTTCTTGAGCGATTCCTTCAGCATATCCGGATCAGGGAACATCTCGCGGCCGAGCGCAAAGTCCATGCGCGGGCCCATTTCCTCGACTTCGATGCGCGGCAGCTTTTGGCCTGAGCGCTTGGTGCGGAGGAGGTAGAAGCGGAGTTTTATTTGCGGGTTGGGGAGCGCGTCGGTGGGTTCTTCGGCGGAGATGGAGATGAGGTACTGGAGGCCTTCGACGTCGACTTCGGTCGCATCCTGGCCCTTGAACAGGTCGATAAACAAGCTCTTTGCTAGGGTGTACTTTGTCTGGTTGGGGTCTTCGAAGACGGTGCCGTGGAAGCTGATTAGTGGCTTCAGGCCGATTGACGGCTTCTTGTTCTTGAATTGCTGAAGCGTGCGGAAGGTCTCTGCGTTGATGTACAACTCTAGCATATCCAACATCTTGTATGAAAATGTTCGTGCCAACGTCAAGCAGTGCGGTCGCTTCTTCGAGTGTAGAGACAGGACGAGGAGCGAGGTGTCGTTCTTCTGGGAGAAGAACTCGAGCGAAGAAGCATCATCGAAGGGGTGGATGTCGTTCTTCTTGGTGAAACGCTCGATAAAGGGTCGCTTGATGGTGCAGATATCGGCGACGGCGAGCTTGAGGATCTGAGAAGTCTTCTGGCCAGAGACGAAGAGCGTGGTCTTGGGGTTCTCGTTCTGTTGCGGTTCGCGCTTTGCCATTGCGCGCTTGGCGCGAGCATTCTTTGGTTTCCTGGAGAATCATGTTAGAATCGCCTTGGCGTGGAGGAGCCGCAGCTGTCTTTGACGTACACTGCCTTGATCATTTTGTCGTTGTTAATCTGGGTGGTTTCCTGATGCCGAAATCTTGGCTAACAAAAAAAGTCCGGGGCTCTGCGGCGCCGGGGAGACTATTGGCCGATCTGATAACAAAGCGGCAACGGCGGGGTGATTCCGCAATTCGGCCCTCTGACGTGATTTCACAGGCTGTTTCCCTTGGGCGGCGACTAAATATTAATCAGATCATACACTCATTCGAGAACACCAGCGAGCCTCCACATCCACATCCACCTCACGCATCCAACCGCCCTCCATATCCCGACATAGACTATCGACACAATGGCTACCATGCAGGAGATGACGGATGAGTCGGCCTTCCAGTCGACCATCTCCGCGCTTGCGCCCTCCACTCTCGCCATCATCTACTTCCACGCACCATGGGCGAAGCCATGCGAGCAGATGGGAGTCATCCTGAAGACGCTCGCCAGCACATACCCCGCCGACGCGCCCATAAAATTCCTGTCGCTCAACGCCGAAGACCTGCCTGAGGTCTCTGAGCAGTACGATGTCACTGCCGTCCCATACATCGTTCTGCAGAAGGATGACAAGACCCTCGAGACAGTTTCAGGCTCAGATGCATCCAAAGTACGAGCAGCAGTTGAGAAGTACGCTGGTGCCGGTAGCGGCCAGTCGTCCAGTCTACCACCCGCGCAAACCGTCACACGACCACAGGAGAACGGCGACAGCACGGGAAAGAGCCTCGCTGGCTACGCGCCTGGCGCACAGGACCCCAAGACCGCACCCGAATACAGCGCGAGTGAGCACCGGGAAGGCGAGCAGCAGACAAACAAGGACGAGTTGCACCAAAGACTAAGCGAACTCGTCAAGGCAGCACCAGTCATGTTGTTCATGAAGGGTACACCGAGTTCGCCCCAGTGTGGCTTCAGCCGGCAGACAGTGGCAATCCTACGTGAAAAGGGCATTAGGTACGGTTTCTTCAACATCCTGGCCGACGACGAGGTGCGACAAGGACTTAAGGAGTTTGCCGACTGGCCGACCTTCCCACAACTCTGGGCAGATGGTGAGCTAGTAGGCGGTTTGGATATTGTAAGTACACCACCCTCGAGCATTTACACACACTAACAATTCGCAGGTCAGGGAAGAATTCGAAAACGACCCCGGCTTCCTCTCGCAGCACGCCGCCAATGCTCCCAAGCCAGCAGCCTAGGTGGCTTCACGAGCCCAAGTATGCCATGATAATCAGATTCCGAGGAACGGGAGAAGAGAATGGAGAGTTCAGAGCTTGGTAAAGAGATATTGGACCGGCATCGCCAAATTACGACGATTATGACAGCAAAAGTCTCGTATGAATAACGCGTCTGGGTGAACGGGTGTCTTGGGCGGGCTTGATTGTAGGTTCCAGACCATGATCCAAGGCATGCATATAGACTCCCGTGGAAATGTAGCACTTGGAGCATGGTACCGTAGCGCTGGCGTGGAGGGTATATTTGGTTTGTAGTCTTCTCCAATACCAATTTTCTTGCTCACGTTATCCAAGTCGCTTTGTTCATGTTGAAGCGATCAGTCCTGGACATCTCTTCGACTTATATTACGGATAGAAGTAAGGAGAATGGGAGAAGCTTGGAAGGGGAAGACACTTTATTCATGACGCTGCGTCTTCGCTTCTCAAAGACCATAATCGGGTGGAGCACGGGGTTTCGGGTCTTTCAGAACACCAAGAGTATCTACGGTTGAAGACTCCTCGTGCTCGGTCAACAGGGGCGTGTAATGCTCCCCTATTCGATGAATGTTCAAGACGTTTCTGAAATTTACATTACCTTCCTGCAAAGTCAAAATTGAAGCTCGGATATACATGGAGAAAACCATGAGCACTGCTTCTCAACACAAGAGCCACATGTTCAGATGATAGCAACTCCGAAGCAGATTGAAGAAACCTATTAACGAAATCTCTCCCGTCTGCGCGCAAATCTCAAGTCAAGGATTGGCTCCGCCACTGTTTCGATATGTCGCTTGCGATATATCTTAGAGGCATGTTCATGTGCTATATGCTTGTACATGCTGCTGCTATGTATATCGCTTCTGCTTCCTATGCGGTTTAGGCGTGTTTACCTCACAGAAAAGTTTAGAATATCATAAACCCACAACCGACTTTCCGTGGGAGATATCGTCAATGAAATCTGTGTTATGGCACTGGAAATGTTCACTTCGAATTGGTACATGGATGGACCGGATTACATCGTCGTTGAGCCTAATGGAGACTTTTTGCTTCCATGTTTTAGCTCAAAGAACAAATGATGGCCGTAGCCTATGTGTGATTATGCGTGGAAGGCCAATCATGTTCTACGAGATATGGGATATCATGAACTGTGCCCCTTGTAATACCCTTAGCGTCTGGCTGCATGTTCGACGAAGCCATTCCCATTGTGTTATTGTTATTGTTATTGTTGTTTAACCTTGCGTAGATGCCAAAGTAGTGTGATTGTTGGGCTGACATGGAGGATTGAGCGCGTATTCGATGATGACACAGATTAGCGCGTTCCTGTGCCGACGCGGTTCCCCGCCCCTCGCTGCCTCGAATTAAACCTTCACCGCAACACTCTTTTTCCATCGTAGATCGTCAAGACTTATAGGAGGCTCTAGTCTGGGCATTTACAGGCTTTGGACAGCGCTGCACACCATGGGTGTCTCATACCTGGCACCATAGTTATATGCAGGGTCAGCGGTAGTACGCCTTCAACCACGCTTCGGACTCCGAGACTAATCACGGCACGTCGATGGTATGCCGCAGACACGGTTTTATTTTAGGAGTCAGCCTGTCTCAGTATGATCTGCTTGCAACCACGTCTGTTGTACACCAATTTACAGTGTTGAACCCGATCCATCACTTTCTGAGGCCATCACTCACAGCACACAATCTATTGGTCGCGGCCATTTCCAGAGTGAAAGGCGACAGATAAGCCACAACATGCCTTCAACCTACTCACAACCAGTCTCAAAGATTCCTCCGACGAAGCCCGATACAAGGACTCTCCCTCGAATTCTCTGCCTACACGGCGGCGGCGTCAATGCCGCTATCTTCAAAGCGCAATCCCGATCCCTCATACGCCATCTTCAACACTCCTTTCGCCTCGTATGGGCTGACGGCCCCTTCTTCTGCGATCCCCACTCAGACATCATTGGCGTATACAGTGACTACGCACCTTTTCGGCGCTGGCTACGATGGCTTCCTGAACACCCTGAAATCGATGAAGATACTTGTATAGAAGAAATTGGATATGCGATGCGAACAGCAATGGAAGACGATGACCGGGAAGGCGGCACAGGCGAGTGGGTAGGCTTGATGGGTTTCAGTCAGGGGGCGAAGCTATCCGCAAGCCTACTGCTCGAACAGCAAGCCAGAGAAACCCAAGCCCGCAAAGAAGGAACAAAGATTGCTACTGGTCTGACAGGAATTCCAGGCATAAGGTGGAGATTCGGAATATTACTAGCCGGTCGGGCGCCCTTGAGCAATCTAAACCCCGAGCTGATGAAGAGCGACGCACTTGTGAGTGCGGGTAACATCTCTGAAGGTTTCCAGTTCTGTAAAGAGGTGGACGAGGAAGCCACGCTGCACAAACCAACGCTCCATGTCCATGGCATGGCAGACCCGGGACTACATCTCCATCGAAAACTGTTACACGAATATTGCGAGGACTGCACGGTAACATTGGTTGAATGGGAGGGCGCGCACCGGATACCACTCAAGAGTATGGACGTGGACCGAGTGGTTGACGCGATATACGACATGGCTGAGATGACTGGGGTGAAGGTTTTGAGGACTGTTTGAATTCACGAGATGGCCACTTCTGGGGCATCGCTGTTACTACGCTCAGTCGATGCCACCAAACGCGATCTTTGAACAACCATTTCTTCCGTATGGCCTATGTATACGCAAGGATTGTGGGCGGTAGATATGTGAAGATCACCAATAACAATATTTTGACAATGTACCAAAGCTTCTCACTTGTTACTCGGCGTCCGACTATATTGCTTCCTGGTGCGAGATCTAGTATGGTGCGTCTTGCCACAAGCACCACACCTCGCATCTGCTTACGAGGGAAGCCAACCCAAGTACAGAACGCCAATCAGCTCGGTTAGCTTCGAGCACGCACGCCCTGATCCTACCTATTTCTCTCACGCTTTGTCTTGATTCGTGAGTAAGCACAGGTGCTTGATGTGGCTAATAACGTTACACTGAACGCAACAGTTTCTTGTCAGATTATCTTAAGGGAGTAGAGGCTCATCGTTACGGCCATTGCCAGGCCCTGCGTGAGCTTTCTGCCACGTTGAGACCTGGAGGCTGGTTCGAGTGCCCTCCACTCGGCATAATGTCTTAATCGAAGTTCTGGTCGTCATCAGATGTAGAGAGGACATTGCAGTCATCATCATAGACTCTTTTGGTCTTTGTAGTCAGACTATCGAGGACATGTAGCTCTATGGTGAGCTGCCTCTGAGACTTGTATCTCTTGCGCGTTTGTGTAGTTACCTCTTGACTGATTGGACAGTGGAGTCCAAATATTTTCATTCAAGTGATCAAATCTCGGCATTCTTCGAGTGACGATACACATGCCGCTTGGCGCTTGAAGTCGCATGCTTCTTGTTGCACTGACTTGGGGTGTTGTGTTTTACGCTCAGTAACATGATCTGCGTGCTCATGGACGAGGACCTCCTGAGAGGTCCATGTTTACACCAAATGATGTAATTCAACGATGTATTCATGAAAAGCTTAATAAAATAGATTAGTGATGCCTTATTGTAACCTTCTCTTGATCTGCCTTTTTCTCCTTCTCTTCTCTCTTCAGCCTTGTCTTTTCTGCTAACTCTTGTCTCCACTTCATTCCATATTTCATGATCCAAATGACGACCCCAAGCAATACAGCCATCACCAGCGCTATGAACGTAAACGCCCATCCCGGGTTCATAGCATGGCACATCGGGATAATTGCCGCCGAGCCACCAGCACTCATCATACACCTGGCAAAGTTGACCGCTGCTGTCGCAGCTGCGGGTTTATCACGATGGAGATCGAGGAGCAAACCATTGGTGATATTAAATGCACCAGTCACACCAAAGCCCATGATGAATAGGGCAACTTCCGGGCCAACGATGTGTGTTCGATATTTGAGTGTCCAGCCGAAGATAAGCACTCCGATCATACCAATGATGTGGCATGGAATCAGAATCTGTAGACGAACGCGCTCGATGGGAAAGTTGGTGAGGTCTTGCTGTTTGCCTTTGGATATAGTCATACCAACAGCTTTAGCATAGCGTCTGAAGTTCCAATCAACAACTTGACCCAGAGTGAGTGAGGCAATCAGAGAAGCTACACCATTCGAGATGTAGCAAAGACCGATATGCAATTCATCAAGGCCATACGCAGCGTAGAACAGTTCTGGGATGGCAGAGATCGTAACCATTTGACCAGTGAAGAAGAGGCCATTGTAGAGTAGGATGATTCCCGACTCCTTTTCAGCTAAGATGCGGAACGTTGCAAGCGGATTTGGCCAGGCGACTTTCGTCTTTTCTGGTTTGGTTGTGCTCTCGTTGGGCGACAGCTTAGCGAGCTTACGCGCTTGTATGCAGCTAATGACGGAGCGGTTGACGCCCTGAGGAGGTATAGAGCCATTGCCAACGACTTTTCGGCAAGTCTCAGGGAAAAAGAATACGAATATTATGAGCAGTACTCCAGAGAAGATGGCCAGAAACCAGAAGATAGATCGCCAGCCCAAATATTGTGCCAGCAGCCCACCTATTGTCGGACCGAAAGCAGGGCCCATCAATACACCAGCTTGTGCATAACCCATGTAAGTTCCTCGCTCAGCCGATGTAGAGATATCCGCAACAACCGCCATTGTCAATGCAATAGCAGCTGTGCCTCCCACGGCTTGTACCATACGCAGAATGAGAAGTGCAATGTAGTTCGTTTGAAGTGCGAGGCCGATGTTGCCGATGCTGTAGATCACGAAGCATATGATGAAAGTCAATCTCCGTCCACTGTTGTCCGATAGAGTTCCGAGGAAAGCAGGAGCTATAGCTTGGGCGATCTAGGACAGTTAGTTGCATTACCGATATCGGTGGACGCCACAACGTCAGCGAAGCCTGAGCTGCGGAGTGTCCTGTCCATTTCATACTGAGATTAACTGTCCAGACGTACCATGTATGTCGTGATTGAGATGTTGACCTGTGTAGGTGTAATGTTCAACACATTGGAAAGCACATTGAGTGCTGGAAGGAACATAGACGCGCCAAACGGCGATATTAGAGCGGAGATCGAAACAAGTAGGATGATCCATGCCTTCATGCCTTTGCTAAAGACAGAGTAGGGGGGTTCAGAAGGCTGACGTTCCAGGTTGGCTCGCGGTCCATCTTTCTCGACGTCCATGTCCTGACATGTCTCTTTCTCGCTAGTAGCGTCCACGTTATTGCCGCTCGTTATGTTTTTCGTCGTAGCCATAGCGAAGCTATTTTGACCTCAGCATATGGGCAGGATAACGTTGAATAGTGTATCGAGACGTAGAATTAATGTTTAGGTCTGGAAGATGCGAAACTGGAAGAGCTATCGACTGGTCATGGGGGTCTGCCCACCCTTAATCCACCTGGTCGCCTATCGAACATGACGCTAATGCCGGGACGTGGAAAGGATGCCGTGCCCCGTTGAATCTCCAGCCTCGTTAATTCGAGGGTTTGAACGCGTGTGAGCGAAGTACTGTGTGCAAGCCAGGGAGCAGCTGGCCGATGTTGACCGATTGTTATGCAGGGTGGAAGTATTGATTGAGACAGACCCTGTACGGGCAGATGTGCTATCTCTGTTGTTGCTATATCTCTGTGCTTACTGCGCGCCTCTGTGGAGCGATGACGCACTTGCACAGGTCTTGAAAGAGGCAGGCGGGTTGGTGTCGGGGCGCGTATTCCGGGGATAAGATGTCGGAAAGCGACTTCCGGCGCGCGATCGGGAGTGTTAATGCCGAGGGCCATCGCCCGCGTAATGTTCAACCGACTCTAACAGGATCGACATGGACTGATGTTGAGACAAGCTTTCATAGCAAAACCTTGTATATAAACGTGGGTTGTTGTTTTGAGAGCGATGCGCTCTGTGACGCGAGTAGTGCTGCTTAACGCTCCAAAATTGATATGGCACAAGTCACCATGATTACGCAAAGCCAGACCTCGATACTGAACATATGCCTATAATGTTTTGTACATACCACTCACGCTATTCGTAAACTTCGTGAGTATCCAACTTGTTGAACGCCGATAATATGCTCTTTCTCGTAACATCGTAGCGGAAGCCCTGTGGAGCCTCCATTGGGTATGGTCCCTATGTGTAGATGTCATCGTCGCCATGGAAGAACCTCAACACTGCTTTTGCGACAAGAAGACCATCATGCATCCAATCCGCTCTCTCGGCAGCCTCGTCTGCATCCTGCTTGCTCACGCTCCCACTCTCAACCCTCATCTCAAGTTGCCTCTTAACAAGAGCCTCATCAAACTCCATGTGACCTTGCGTGGTGAACAATCTCTTGTGGATATATACACCCTGAACGCCAGTGTGGTCGCTGGTACCCCAAACGTGAACCTTGGTGTCCTGTGGTATCAAATCGGTGGTCTCGGTGGAAGGAGGATTAACGACGTGATCAAGATGCATCTGGTGAAGGTGGATCTTGGTCTCTGTTTCGGGAAGGTTGAAAAGATGGCGGCCAATGTCGGAGAGCTGGATGGGCTGATGGGACAACTCCCATTCACCGTCCTTCTGTGGTTTGACGGTAGCACCAAGAGTTCTGCAAAGAATTTGGTGTCCGAAACATATCCCTGTGAAACGGATGTCGGGGCGATGTGTCCAGACGTCTGTCATGCCATTAGCCATTAGCCATTGCTGAGTACCTTCCAACCACACATGCAGATACACACCTTTGATGAATTCAATGAGCTTGAGAATCCAAGGGTCGTCACCGTGTGCGTCCCAGCAACTTCCTGTTATGAGGATGGCGTGTACGTCGTCACCAATCTCCTCTAGCTTCGGTATCGCACCACCTTCTGGCTCGACCACGTATTGCATTGCGGTCTCGATACCGAGACTAGGTTTGTGCTCATCTCCAGCTTTTTTGAGAAGTTCACCTAGAACGACTCCAAAGGAGCCAGTCTCTTTTTGAGTGTCAGGATGTGTCTCATCTGTCTCGAGAACAAGCATGCGGACTTTGTCCGGATGGTTGGACAACAGTGTTCGGTTTTGTGCGATCGGTGGTACCATCTTTGCTGTAGAAGTGTGAAATTGACGTGGTATAGAGGAAAGGAAGCAACGTGAAGTAGTTGGCCTGCAAGTGGCAGCTTTATGTGAACAGGGTCCAACCGGTCTTTTGGGAAAGAGTGACGTCTGCCGTAGAAACTTTTGCGCAGAAGTGACCGAGCGTGCGGGCTTGTGCATAATCAGGTCAAGTCCGAGGAATCAAATGCAAGTCCAAGTGACAAGCACCAAGGCGCTGTCCAGAGCAGCTTCATGTAGTATACTTCAGCCTCCATCTTGGCGTTGTCGTGTTTGAGGGTTCGATGACGACTTTGCCTTGACGTCGGTGTGTTGTGGAGAGAGGTTAAGGCCTAAAATCGAAATTTTAACGTAATAGCGAAGTCTTAAAGTCTTGGGAGCTCTGATGCATCCCGATGTCCCGGCCAGTTCGGAATAAAACAGACGCTAGACATGCAGGTACTGAGGATCGATGTGGCTGCGTGGCTGAGCGAACTGATCTGATTTGTCTGTCTATTAGACCGACTAATATCATGCTGTGGCTGAAATATCTACTCCACGCCCTTGCCCTTCATTTTGAGGTCTTCGGGGTCATGCGGGGCTTCGGCTTTCTTCCCTGCCGATTCCTTACCAGTCATGACTTCGGTAAAGATCTTTCGCAACGCTTCAATTGCCTCTTCGCCAATCTGGTAATGCACAACAAACCTACCACCACGCACCCTTACGCCGTACTTCTCCGCTAGCTCGATAAAGTTGTTGATGTCAACATGATGCGCCTCGAGATCTAACCAAACCATGTTGGTGTCTACGGGATATTGCAGCTTGCCACCAAGATCGGTCCACATGCTTGCAATCTTCTTCGCATTTTCGTGAGACTTGGTGAGCTTGCCGCCAAGGAACGTCTCTTCAATGGCAACGCGCATTGGAGCTGCAACGACACCAGCTTGTCGCAGACCTCCACCGATAGACTTGCGGATCCAGCGGCTACGCTTGATGAAATCCTTTGTACCGACGATGATGCTACCAATGGGCGCTCCAAGGCCCTTGCTGATGCACAGGCTTATGCTATCGAACTCAGCGCAGTACTCCTTCAAGGTACCAGCGCCTGCAGCTACAGCTTCCCACAGACGTGCACCGTCCAAGTGCATTATGATGCCGTGTTGGCGCGCCCAAGCCGATATCCGCTTCACTTCGGACAGGGGCATTATGGCGCCATTGAGCGTGTTTTCGAGCTCGATGACACGCGTGGGACAGGCGTGGACATCGTCAGAGATGACGGCGTATTTCTGGATGTCTTCGAGCGTGAGGTATGTGCCGTTCTTCGCATCGAGTGGTTGGACCATGGCCTGGCTCAAGGTTGCTACACCTCCTGCCTCGTAGTTGATGATGTGGCCACGTCGGTCGCAGATGATGGCGTGTGGAGGCGTGGTGAGGTGTGCTCGCAGCGCGACCTGGTTGCCCATGGTACCAGACAGCATCAGGAGCGCGTCCTCCTTGCCGCTGAGGTCGGCCACGAAGCGCTCGAGTGATAGTGTGGTGGGATCCTCCATGGTGACATCGTCGAGCAGGGTGCACTCCTGGATTGCCTTGAGCATGGCCCTGGTCGGCGTAGTGTGCACGTCAGAGCGGAAGTCAAAGGCCGCCGGGTTCTTGTCGGCGCCCCAGGCGTTGCCGTCGTGGCTTGTGCCATTTGTCAAGCTCTTGCTGCTCTTGGCAACGTAGTGGGAGAGTTCTGACATGGCCGAGTATGCTCGTGAAGTGGGTGGCTGGCGCGGGGCAAGGGATGCGGTCAAGGGTCGATTACCCGCTTTGAGCGTGTTTACTGGACAAAGGTAAGGTCAATCGCACAGTCTGTGGACAGGACCACGTACTGGAGAGGCGAGCGAGCGGATATAAACGCGGTGGCGGCATTGCGGCGGCATGTTGGAGGGAAGGGCGCAAGGCGTGAAGCAAGCCGAAGATAGGCGACGCAGCTGCCAACGCGGAAACCCCTCCACTCCGATTCGCCCGACTTTACACCTACAACCATCACAATAGGCAGGCGACAACCCAGCCATGACCGTCTTCGCCCGCATTGCAAGCTATTACATGAGCGGAACCGCCAGCAACCAGATCATGGTGCTGTTGAGCTTCCAGCAATCTAGCTATGACAACCCCCTCATCGTCGACGTTGCATAGGAGCATTATTGCGGAAGGGCAAATATTGCTACGGATCAAACACCCCAGGGAAACGGAGCAGACCGGGTTTGAGTGTGAGACTCCAACTGTTGGCACCATGACACTGCTCGCGGAGCCGTATCCTCTTCGTACGGATCCGCAAATGTCAATTCGGCGTCCAAACATTGGTTCCAGTATCACATCGCTTTGTCCGCTCTTCTCCACTCACAGCCGTACCGTACCAAAAACAGAGGAATGCTATGCTTCCAGACTTCGTCCTCAGATACATTCTGGACGTGTTTGCTGTGGTTGCGATCTTCTAGGGCCAATGCAAAACATAGCAGACACCTTTAATTACCAACTGATATCGGCGATACACTCTAGTCATGGCGGACCTTTTCCTTGCTCAGCCATAGCATCGGCTACCAGGAAGCTGGTGCGATCTAGTAGAACGCCATCATGTATCTGAAAGACATAGATGAGGAGGCTGTCAGCTTCACAAGTGCGCTATGCGCACGGTCAAGTAGCCACTGGTCTTGGATACCAAGCTGCACAAGTGCACGTTCATGACTGCTGGGCCACAGCGGGGATTATAAATGTCTGAGCCTCGCCTTCCCATTTAACTACTTTTGTCAACCGCTTTCACCAAACTCTCAAACATTGCGCTAAAGGTATGATAATAGTCATCCGCACTGTCCGTCAAGAAGATCCAATCCGCCGTGTTCTGCACCTGCTGGATCACGAAGTCCAGCACTTCTCCAGTCAGATTCGGCAACGAATGCAGTATGACTGCCAGTCTCGAACGCCGAATCTTGTGTGCTTGTAGCGGAACCATAACATCTCTGTCAAGCCACTTGTCGAATGTCTCTTCGAATACGACAGTGAGATCGGTGAGGTTGAGGTAGGATTCTTGTAGTACTGTGGGCGAAGTGAGTATAGAAGTGGGCACCAGGCCTGGATTATGAGCTATGAAGCGCTCGCTGAACGCTGTGTTGTTCTTGATTGCTTGGTTCGCTGTCTTCAAATATGCGTAATCGTCCTCGTCGAACATGCTTGGTGTCTCGTCCAAGAAGATTCCATCAACGCGCATCTTGGTGATATTTGCGACTTTGGGCCAGCGCGCGTACGTGTCGATTTCTGCCAAAACACTTTCGATAGGCTTTTCTGCATAATCGGTTGCGACGTATCCCAGTGTTCTGATGTTTGGATAGGCTCGTAGTTTAGGGACCTCATCAAGGTACACTTGGTCAGGGAGTGACCCCATACAGGGGCCAGAGCAAGGGTTGATGATGACGGTGAAGTCTACATCTCTATACGCTTTTGCTCTGAGTTCCAGTTAGTGTGCAATGAAGTCGTAGGGGGAGGTGTGCATACGCTGCGTATAGCGGATCCCATGCACCCGCACTTGGATACACGTAGAGCGGGAGAAGTATAGACATGACAGGATACTGTCTCTAGTGATGGCTATGGAGAAGAAGATAGTTCACTGTTAAGGCTTTGGGGTGGATACGAACTTCTAGATGATAGGATGCATTGCGTGGACAATGCATTGGCTCGGCATATGTGGTACCTGATAGCGGGAAGTGACCCTGTCCGCGGCTGAAGCCACGGTCTCCAAATGAGAAACTATATTGTATGCAGAGAGGGTTGCGCGGCCTGTGTCTGTCACATTCGTCGACTATTGTGTTCGGTCCAATGGCAGTCGCTTACGGCAGATAGGCTGGGAGAAGTCGATATCCATATTGCAGGCCAGGGTCGACAAATAACCGGGGATATGAAAACGATAGGAAATGTGCCATCGAAAAAAACGAGTCAACGGTATCACCAACTACGTAAAAGCTTTTTATGACGTAAGGATGCAACTCTAAAGCTCAGATTCGTGCATCTTTTGCAATCGTACGCGTTGCAGCGACTGCCTGACAATCACTATCCATTTCAACAACTAATACTGTAACACTATGTTCTCAAAACAGGGGGCAACATGTACTTCTGCTGAACAATATGGACAATATAGGATATCATACCGCGATGCAAGCCATAATGAACCGTCACTCTGACTGCCTCGGAGTTCGAAATATTCAGAACCTGAACAAGTGGCTCTGGGCGCAGCAGCTCATCATAGCTTTTGGGTTCCTGACATACGGTTCGCCAATTCGGTTCGACGGGTGTAGAAGCAGAGCCCAAAAGCTTCAACCATACACGGCCGGTCACAAGATTATGCCCGAAGTTGATCGAACAAGCCAAAGGAAAGTTGCGGTTTTGGTAATACAGCCGAACCGTGCCGTAGAATACGGGTGCACCTGGATACCCGTTGTTATCTGAACCGTTGTTTGTACAAAACTCGGGATCGATTGAAAGGTCGCTATGGATTGGATCCCACAACTGCTTTGGCTGTGCACTTCGGATACGGTATACTGTAGAGTCGAACTTGAACTGAAAGCAATGCATCGCACGGCTTCGGAATATCTTTGGAATCTTTGGAGTGTGTTCGATATAAATTGCCTCTGGCTTGCCGTTATCATTGAGCCGATGACTGAACGTGTTGGCTGCAACTCTTGTGTAGTGCGATGCACTCAGTCGTCGAATGAGCAGAGCAATTATTCTTCCTTTCTCTATCGCACCCAGCGGAAGGGCGAAGATCGAATCGTCCCACATCTCGCCAGAGATTTCGTCCAGCAAAGGACAAAACCGTGCCTCAATTCTGAGGCCCAAACTTGATGTAGCGAATTGACCACGGCCCTGCTCGATACCCTGAGATCCTTCGAAGTCATCGGGCGACATGGCTAACAATCCACAATATCTGGATAGCGACCCATCAGGTGCCTTCCATGCGAAGATTGAGTCGTCAGGAGTCCTTCTCATGATCTCTTCCTGCAACTGTCTAAATGCATTGTCACCCTCACCGTACAGCATAGGCATATGAATACCAAACAGGCCCATGAGGCTGTATGCACGGTCTTCTGCTCGAGTCGTTTGCGATTGGCTGCCCATGACATTTTTTGTGCGACTGAAGCTTGATTCAGGTCACCAGTACGCAAAACAGATAGAGGTATCCCTGTCACTTCGGCAATCGTTGGACAGAACATACTCTTGGAGCCAATGAGTGAGAAATCTTGATCATAGAATGCGAGAGCCTTGGGTGCGATGAGTTCTTGTAAAGTCCAGCCTCTAGTGATCCATCGGGATGTACGTAATATTGTTGCAATATCATAACGGCGGCGCAAAACAGAGTCCGGGTCTCGCACGGAATCTGCATCTTCCAGGTGAACCATACAGAAGCAGGATTGCTGATACCATCGATACATTGAGTTGATTGCTTCCTGTAGCTCCGCGCTGCTACTTTTGCCAATACAACAGGTGTCTATCCAGATGTATTTCAGTCCCTTCTCTCTTGCGAGCTTGGCGGCCTTTTGTATCTTCCTGTAGCCGGCACGAGCTTGAATAGACTTGCTATTCATCGCGAAGATCTTCAGCCCGGCTGCCGCTTCCAATGCAGCCATCACTGTGGTATCGCTTTTGAGGCTATCGGGCAAGGCGTGATGCTGTTGCAAAAAGCGCATCTCTTGATAGGAAATCTCCTCAATTCCCCATGTGTGCGATAGTATAAGATAGCGCGGTATCTCATTATCGTGGAGGACTTCGAATTCGAGAGTCTTGGCATGTAAGAGGCGCATATCAATCGTTCGATTTTCCCAATTCTCAGAGCAAGAGTCGTACCACCGAATTGATGAACCTCAGCTTCTAGTCGCGAGCGCTTTCAGTACCTGGAGAGAGAGTATGGTAGCCGGCAACTACTTAACCGTGATGACGTTCTCGCAAGGCTGAAGGGTGGATCGTGTCAGCTTCTGCGCACGAACTTGGGGAAACTTGTGAATATATTGCAAATATGGCTGTAGATATGAGACGTAGCGGCTTACTAGGGTGCAGGAAGCTTAATTTTCGCTGAAAATTTCGTCAAATGTAGAAAGCGAGACTGCTGAGTAAGATGGAAGTGAGTGAGCTGCAATAGCCGCCTGAGGTTGTGGCTATGTGCATGGTCGGCTCAGATACCCTTGCATTCCTCAGCTCGTACATATTTTACTGCAGTATCTGCAGCATACATAGCGGGACGGCTCTTACACTCTCGTCCTCAGCCAATCGACACCTAGCAACGTTGTCGACAAGCTCGATCCCGAAGTCAAAAATGGCGATACCTTATGTACCATTATTTTGATAGTCATTACCGATCGAGCGTAGATACTTGGATACGAAACGTCTTTCTCAGAGAACTGTTAGTACACAGGTGTCATTACCCACATCACGAGTGTTGCGATTGGGGCGTGCGGCTCACGACCTTGGGAAGCTTCACTCTGCGCTAAGAAATTAGTGCGGCCGCCCACGCAGTTGACCCGCCTGGCCGCATGCAAGGGATAGATGTTTCCCAGATTGTAACGATGCCAAATATGGTTCATGTCATAAACATTCAGTATCTAATACACAACAAATTGTAGAGATATGAGTGCCCGCGCACAGCCCTTTTTACAAGAAGCAACTACCACTGTTTCATCGATGTTCTAATACACGTTATGAGTATGTTTGCATTCGAAGGAGAGGCTTCATTTGGCAAAATCGGAATGACTTTATTGACCGGATCGACTTTGAATCACGAGAAAAATTAAGCGTAAAGAGGCATTGGGACACATAGCTGGAGCAGGAAGTGTTCAAGACCGTACGTGATGTGAAGAAGGGCGAGGAGTATATGGTGGGTTACTCTAGTGTCGAAGAGAACTTGAATACGTACGGCATTAGATGTAAATGGCGACCTCTACAAGACTTAGTCATCTGCACTTGTGCTAATGGCTGCACAACACTAGTATCGATGCCTCATCTTCGAGAGAGCGGTTACAACGTGTGAACGAAACTTTGTATCTGGATGTGGTCGGCGCAATTAGGATTTTGTTTAGATGTTCTATCTATAAACTCGAAATACTGGTACTGCTACTTGGGTTCTTTTGTTTCTTTGGTCCAAATTGATCCAGCTCCATCTGAACAAGTGACTGTTCATCACTATCTGCATGCCGTATCTCGAAAGTTTTAGTGTATGTGATGGCGTTCGGATCCCGTCCGCCGTTTGAGACAGCCGATCTCCCTGGACCGCTGGCCGGCGCACTGCCTCCCTTCCTCATTCCATGACTTTGGCTGCCGTATGCGTAGTAAGGCCGGTCGGTGGCCTTGGTTGTACCAAGGACCTTGGGGAACAAGTGGACAAGAATGACGCGTAGTGCAGGCAAGCAGGCGCAGATGATTCCGATATTGATTTCGATGTTTGACCAGTTGATCACATCCGCTTGATCCCATGTTGGATTCGCGGAAGCGGCAAAGTTGACAAGAGACCGCAGACGGAGTATCGATATGACGGTTACACTGAGCCTCAAGTTAGCGATTGTCCTCTAGTGATAGTTCTTAAGGTGACTCACAATGTGCCAACACAAAACATAACAGCAACGCTAAGCTTCTTACGCCAGGACAGCTGCAGGTTAAAAACCTCGAACAAGGGTAAAGCGAGCATCCAAATATCTAGGACAATACTGATGATGGCGTTTGTCCACGCTAATCCGTTGATATCGATGCATTGGCCTGATCCCTCCTTGTCCCATTTCGTCCAGTAAAAGGATATCGGTCGACATTGAAAGATGGCGGCGAACGTGAATGCAACGCCGTTGAGACAGTTGAATGCAACAGTAGCCCAGAGGAGTCGCCTGATCATCGGCTTTGGAAAGATCCGGAGAAAGAAGAAAAGAAGCGTGAGCTTCAGAAGCGCAATCTGGATGAAGTACAGGACTTCCAGGGCGTAAAGATACCGGACGAAGTTGGTGATTTGTTCGAAGCTGACTGTCCAAACGTCTCTTCCAAGACCGTTTGGAACGATGGCTCTATCGATGATAACGACAGATGGTACACCGGCTATCAGTGCGGCTAAGACGCTGTAATCGTCGTAACCGAGCTCTCCAATAGAGAACACGGCCTTGTATATAATCCTGGAGAGCGCGCAGACAGCGGTGACGATCGAGAGAATCAAGTTTGATACGCGAATGGACTCGCCAGAATAACGTATGGGGGCGTGGCAGCTTGTTGAAGTGACATTCTTGGTCGCTAAGAAAGGCAATTAGCAACATTCGATACAGCATTGGGAAGTGAGGCACTCACTCAAACTCTGTCTCAGTGTACACGCTTGCAAAACACACGCTTCTACCTCGCCTTGCAATTTAGCATCTGCACATATTGAGGCTAGGTCTGTGTGCTGAACAGGCGATTGGGTGACTGCTGTGGCAAGACACACTTGCTGAAAACGCAATCAGTACATGTTATGAGCATCGCTCGGATCGAACATACCGCGCATTGGGGAAGTTGCTTGGCCACAGCCAGCATAGCCGATTCCTGAGCAACTACTAGCTGCACCCATGCCAGCAATGGGAGCAACAATTCCAGGAGCCTCATCCTTCTTCGTACTCATACACGAAATCGTGTACGATCGAACGGCCAGGAAGTGAGAGGCGGAAACGAAGAGAAATTGGTAATCCGGGACAGACCCTTACTATAAACTCCCTGGAATGTCGGAGAATATCAAGAGCTGTCAGAAGTGCTAGGCCAGGTCGTTTAGTCTCCCGAGGCCTGTTCTATATGAGACTCCATAACGGAAAGTAATGAATGCAGGTACATTTAACCATTGGGTATGGCGGACGGCAACTGCAGATTGAGGTATGGAGTGGGGCTGAACCGCCTCTTCTGGGGCCGCTATTCGAGGGTCATGCATCTTCCGTACCAGAGGTGCAATCCTCGCCGTAGAGATGATCCCTGGCATGTGCACGGAAAGTCTGGCACTAGATTCCATGATGACTGAACGCGACCAATGACCCAGCTGAAACTTAGGGCGAATGGAGAAGTTGCCCCAGACCACTTGAAGTGGGCCTTTGCTGACGCTTCGCATGGCAGACGCTACCAGCGACGGAGGGCATACTTTTCAGGAACAGCGGATTCATAACGCTAAGTGGACTTCGCCTAATATGCAGGAGGGTAATGAGGCCTCCAGAAAGGAGACACGTTCTTCGCAAGATGCCATCGTGATCAGCGCTGATCTACTTGACTGGTTAGCACAGAACATCAAAATATAAGCAACTCGCTCGAACACTGTGCTTTGACTGTCATTTTGCTATAGCATTGTTGAGTTTGTATAGATGAAGGCATTCGAGGCCCCGGAAGGCCGACCGAAGATGGTGGTTCGTTCCGAACGCCACAGGCGAGCGATTTTGTGCATAGGTAAACGACTTGGCGTACGCCACTAGCAGCACACCTGCTTGCCGTTTGCTCCACCTCGCGTATACCCAACCGTCGCCGAGCTTCGACCGCCGCTGTCTTCGCGGCTCGAAAAGCCACATGGGGCTCGTTTGCTTTTTGAAGATCATGTTCACTGACTCTCACAACGTTGGGGATCGACTTGTGGAGCCTGATGCGGCTTTTGAGATACGCGAGGCAAGAATACAATCATTTTATTTAGCTAACAACACATACTTTCATGTATTATCACAACGGCGTACAAACGTGCCGCTGTTCATCACATGTCATTTGAGCACTGGCCTAATTGTCGCTAACAGGCAAGACCGCGGAATTCAGGAGCTAAACAGCTTAGAAACAGCCAAATCTTCGACTAACATTCCATACCACCATACCACCATGCCGTAGGGATGTGTGGAACGCGTGCCCTAGCACACGGTCCGTGGTAACCTTGAAAATTCAGCCGCTTGTTGAGCACCTCGAGCAACTTCTCGGTACGATTGCAATCTCGCCATTCTCAAGCTAAGCAGCCCTCTCATTGTGTTGAGCACCCGGAAAAATTGAAACGGCCTAGGAGCCATGCCTCCGACACTATCAAGCCACTTTCGAAGCATTCTGTAGGTCATCGTCATAGATTGGTATGAGAACTTCTGTCCACTTGTGTATTCCAATGACATCGCTACGGATTAGGTTGTTGAATTTCATCGATGTTCCCTGACACGGATACAAAACACATCCCGGCTGATACCTCAGCCCTACAAGGTATACCTGATGCACAATCGAAACAGACCCATGCGACGGGTTGAAACTCCGCCGCTATGAGCGTCCACCTTCCCCTTTCTCGCCTGCTCGAAATCGTCAGTATTCGAGTCGATGTCAGTGGGGCATTCTGGTGATGGCGTGAGTTTTGACTCAAAGTCTTTCCCTCGATTCAAGCACAACATGCATGAGCATCCCCCAGGATCACGATACTTCGCGAACGGGATGCGACGTGCTTCAGGCTTCGAAAGTTTGCTGTCGGCCCGACGTCGTAATCCCCAGATCGCAAGTGCGAGACCCCGCGACTTTTTGCTTTTCCATTCTAGGCGCCATGGCGCAAATCGTCGGAAGGCGTAGACGCAAGCATCCTGACCGCACATCCAAAGGTGTTTCCATGATCCAGCGCAGTGGTACCCTTGAGCTTGACTAACGTGTTAGCAGATGGCATCCTCCGACAATTTGTCGTCGTCACCTCAAGCGACCCGACGATCTTAACGGCCACAAGAAATCTTCGAGTGCCGCTGATTCAGGTGCAAAACCTTGGAGATACCACAGTCTACGACCTCGTGGCAATCTGATATTGAGTATGTCATAGATAGGTCTCCACTCCACCTAGCCACACGTCAGCTTCGACTGCTACGTTCGGGCCGCACCCTTTGTAACCCGCGAAAGTTTCGGGAACCAAACTTTGAGTGTGACCAGACTCACGTGTGACGATATGCGGCCAACGCAGGCATCGGCAACTGTTTCTACGCGAGCACATGGCAACTCACTCGCGTGGCCTTCGTTAAACATCCTCGGATCTACACGGGTCGATCTTTGGGTAGCGCGTACCAAACGGTCAGCCACCGGCATTACGCATCGGCATCTGCCAGGGACTGACGATCACAACGTGGGATTGACGAAAGCGACCAATATTCTCGGCCAGCTAGCCAAAGTCGTTTCTATATGCAAGCTCGATATCGACCACGTTGCAAGGAAGCTAACATTGATACTTCCTGATCTGGAGCAACTAATTGACTTGCTATCTGCTTTTGTCATTGCTACTCTCCTGGGCCACCTTGTTCAAGAGTCCATGTCTATATGCAACCGTATTTGGGAAACAGAACCTTAAAAGTCAGCGGCCTTTACACCATATGCGTACTCACTCCTACCACCGGGAAAAAGGAGGCTTGCAATCAACTCCGTAGACGATACTGATACCACTACTGTTAACCTCTTCTGTAGTCACACCCGTCTCCAGTTCTGATTCCATTTGCCCTGGCGAAAATTATCTCTAGATGCTTCACGATTCGGATCAACATATCCAACCTTTGTGCATGATCAACAAGGCTCAAGCATTATCATTCCAAGCATACACGAAAGGCATGTGCCGAGAGCCGCTTCCTCTGTTTTGGTTACGATGAATACTAGATTCGGCCGTTTTCTATCCGCTTCTTGCGGTTTAAACTTTTCTTTGAATTCAAGATATCATTTCGTGACGGATTATGCCTCAAAAGAGACTGTAAGTAGGTTTGTGATCCACATGCTTTACGAGATCGAGCCGCGAGTATGAGCCGCATGTGCATACGCGACTATGTCCGCAGATCCCCAAAGCTAAACCCTCGAAAGGCTTCGAAGCCGTTTCATGCAGGTTGCCGCTGTAACTTTCAGCCTGTCACATGGAATCTCCATTGTGACGCATGTCCCTCGTGGCTGTACCGCAGCGTGATCATGCCGATCACACGCACTGACTCCAGCTACACCCTCGGCTTTTGTTCAAGCTTCTCTGATGTGGGTTCGATCTTCTCTCGCACTCATGCTATCTAGCCCAGAATCCAAAAAACCATGCCATAGAGTTCAAGTTTTGTCATGAAATTTCCGTGCTGCAATTCCATACTCGAGTCGGCTTTTGCGCCGCTATTCGAGTTATGTAAGTTTCTAGCAATACATAGCGTTTTGCCTTTTACATTTAAAAGCGCCTACGTCAATCGATTAAAGCGTGGCTATAGAGCCGCCATGCTATGCTACGACCTACTAAGCGTCTACCGGTCTGCCAATAGGTTTAGGCCATTATCAGATAATCACATTGCTACATGCTTCTTTAAATATTTCGCTACATCAAAAAAATCCACAAATATCTCTACAGAACAGAGTACTCCTGCTTACTATAACAAAGTAGATTAAGAGCTGTAAAAACGTAAATAGAGAATCTAGAAGTCTACATTACTATTAACCTTTATAAGTTTTCTTGTTAAGAGCTAATGTAAGCTGTAAGGTAAAACTTATTATCTCTATACCTATTTAATTTTCCCCTTGTATAGAGTGCTTTACAGTTCGCTCTCCTAATCAGAAACAGCGACACCAAATAGCACTGCTCTTTACACTTTTCAAGAGCTTATGCTAGAGTTTGATTAGAGCTTGAGTAAGACAGTCAACGCCATAAAGTCATAATTAATTCCAGGAATTCCTTTCGGTGTTCGTATGGGATGCGAGAGCATAGCATACAACCCACTTCACGGTTGCTAAGAAGTTGCATGCTTGTTTAATTTCCTGTAGGCAGTCTTTTTGATATCCACAACCATCTCTCCATCGCCTCTTTTCTGTGCTTCGTGTACTAAAAGGCGAGTTCAAATTATGCATGACTTTCCGTCTTTCTCCAGGGAAATATTGGGGCTGCATATCATTGCTGAGAGCAACTTTCCCAGATTGTAAGTCCTTCGTCTTCTTGTTCTCTCTACATCACTTGACCGCGTCTTCTACACCATGAAGCAGAGGCTTCACCGTCATGCTTCTGCTGACCCACAAGAGATGAGGTTCGAGTTGCAGAACGAGTTCACCACTAGAGGTGAAGTGGGTTGATTCTTGCAATCGCAACGGTGTGTTGATAAGCACTAATCACGAAAGACAGAACATTCGGAGATGAACGGAACAACAGAAATGCATCGGAATGTCATTGATTCGCTCATCGCAGATATCAAAAGGTATCATCTCCATCATTCCCTAATCCCTAATTCCTCAGTCCGCTCTCAAAGGGTCGAAAGTGTGAACCTGAACCCGAGCCTGAACCTGAACTTAAACCAAACAGAATGCATAATCTCCATGGGAGGTAAACATGAAAGCGGAGATGACTTCCCGCGGCAACGCCAAGGCATTATACCTCCCGTCATATCATGCTCATGTTACCTTGCCAGCCCGCTGTGGATGCAAAACCAAGTCTAACGCAACAAACGCCGCCCAATGGTACTGGAATGAAGACATAATAGATAATAAAACAAATATCGAGAACAATAGTCAGCGTGCCTTGAACGGATTACCGTCCAAACAAGCCGTTGCCAACACTGACAGTACCGAGGCCACTGCGTTGTGTCAATGATGCGCGCGCTGCATCTGGTTGGCCAGCACCTGGTAGACCTGGCGCAACGTTGGGCTCTGCATTGATGGGCCGCATGCTGCTACCCCAACGTTGTCCACCTTGTCCTTGCGGTATATCCATGTGCTGCGCCGCAGGACTTGACATCATACCATATGTTTCTCTACTCAGAACACCCATATTGTTGCGAGGGTCGGAGCCAGGTGTCTCTGCATAGGCTGCATGATCGATCGGTGCGCGCTTCATGTGTAGGACTGGTGATTCTGCTTCCCCTAGTAGACCGTTTGCGTTGTGAGCGTTCGAGGAAGGGGGGTTCGAGTTCGCTTCGATGGTGGAGGCAGAGCCATTGGGAGCTGAGAGATCGACCATGCGACGCTGACCGGCTGGTGTTTGGTAGCTGGGTACGCGGGACGGTCCTGGAGGGTACCGGCTTTCTTGGTGTGAAGGATGTCGTGGATTGGCCCATGGCGTACTTTCTAAGAATTGCTCTTCTGCAGCTGCCTCGTCTGCTGTTGTCGTTCTATTATAGGTACGAAACGAGGGAGGCGGTGCTGGAGCACGCGTTGCAATCTACCGCGCTGAATCAGCTGCTAGTTCTCTAGCAGTTGCGTTCAGCCACTTACCTTCATTGCTCGAAGATCTTCGTCAATCTCTGTTGGCCGCGCAGCACTGATGTCTGGTGCTGCTGGGAACCCTACGTACTTGGCGACACCCGACAGGACAGAGACCTCCAAATTGTACGCTGTTTGGTGCCTGATCTGGTCAGACCGCTTCTCAGGTAGTCGTACCATGTATTCAGTCTCGTCGCAACCAAGCTGGCGTCGTCCGCGTTGCAATTCGAATACTCGCTGGTTGCACTCCTCGAGAATCTCCTCGCGAATATGTCGCACAGTCTGGAAGTATTGACTGTGCATTTGGTGCCGCTCTGCTGCTGTGATTATCTCAAGATTCTTCTGCTTGTATTCCAGGAGCCTCGTCTCGTACGCGATCTTGTCGGCGCGTCGATCGTCTATGCACTTGATCATGGCAACATACTCGGGGTGAACGCAATTCGGCTGCTTGAGCATTTCTAGCTCCCTCTCGAGTTGCGCTATCTGCTCGTCGCATAACCTGATGGCAATTAGCAGCTGATACCAGTAACTGGATTCAAGGCACGTCACTTACTTCTCTCGGAAAAGCTTGAACTTCTTCTCGATCTTTGCAAGTTCATCGATAGCCTGCTTTTTCTTGGTCACCTCCTCGTCAAGCACCGCGCTATCCTCGTCGTCATGCTCGCCCTCAGCTTCAGCCTCGTGTGCTTCAGCAGCTGCGAACGTCTCGGCGTAGGCATAGCTAGGATCCTCCATCTTTCTTTTCCCCCTCCTGCCGCCTTTCCTTGGTTTAGTGTGTTTCGCGACGGTGGCCATCTCACTGACAGTCTGTGCTGCGATATTGGCTTGTCGCTCTTCGAGTTCTAGTTCTTCTCGTGCGAGGGCCGATAGGTTCTCTTCAGCGTTCTCGAGCTCTTCGTCTGCGTCCATCTGGCCCTGTCGGTCCGCTGCAGCATCAGCCAGACCATCAAGCGCCGAGCCCTTCGCGTTTATGCTTCGCTTCCGTGATGGCTCCTCTTCACGCTCATCCACAGGACTTCTCTCAGCACTGGCACGCTTCCTTTTCATGCCGACATGCTCGAGATTCGCCGCCTCGGATGCTGCGATGAGCGAGAGAGAATGCAGAGGGTTCTCGGTTGTGGGTGCTTCGCCCATGGTTGCGTCGTCTGTAATGGCAGTGGGTGTGGGTGGAGCAGAATCATCGTGCTCGATGGTTTTGGAATGCGCGAGCTTGCTTGGAGTTCTTGTGTAGATGGGCTCGGAGAGTAATGACGTCTCTGTAGCAGTGCGCGCGAGCTTTCGAGGCGTGTTGTGCAGTCGCTCAGTCTCAGCCTCTGAATCATCTTCGTCCATGTCTGCTACTGCGCTCGGCCGTTGTGTGGGTTCTGACTGGTCGTCTGATGCGTCTCCGAGCTCGCTCAAGCTGCTAGAGCCGTTGTCGGCGATGTCGTCGAAGCCATTAGGGGCTTGTTCGGTGGGCAGCGATTCTGTGAGCACTGTAGTCGGAGCTGCCATGGTAGACAGCATCGCGGCAGCGACTGCAGTAGGATCTTCGGCAGCTGCTGTTGGCACCTGGGCTGGCGCAGGGTGGTCGGGAGGAGAGGTTGCAGAGGCGGGGTCAGGTAATTCTATCGTGGGCGTTGGAATTGCACCTGTGAGGGGCTGTTAGATCTGGTGCATATTCGGACGACGTACGTAAGAGGCGTGGTGAGGGAGGTGAGTTCGCGACGCCGTCGTCGCCTCGATTGTTGACGCAAAGATCGACGGTCTCTGGAGAGGCGACCAAGGGCGCAACGCTGGGCTTGAGAAAGCCGAAAGAGAGCATCAGGATTGCTACGGAGTAGATGGGAACGTACTTTGAGTCTGCGCGACTTCCTCAGTGGTGCCGGGAGCTGTTCTCGAGGTGCTCCGTCTGGTCTGTTCGGGCGCGCTCATAGTGCGCCCACGCCGAAGACTGCCTCAACTCGTGACCAATGTCCCGAAAACGAGTTGCAAAGAATACTGTAGGCGCCTGCGATGCTCTATGGGCGTTGTGGGAGGTGGAGGGCGCTGGATCCGGTGAGTGGTCAAAAACGGTGCTGCTGGGGTCAAGGACGCGGGCGTCGAGGGTGCGTGTGGAGATGTCTGTGGCAGGAGCGACTGGGTGGCAGGTCTGGGATGTTTGTATACGTCGGGAAGCAAACGCGGGACAGCGACTCTCATGAGGGAGTCTGTAGTGAATGTGGAGGGCAGCTTGGTCGGGATGGTCTAAACTGCGCTCAGAAGCGGGTCGACTGCCCGGGAGAGGCCCTGAGAGTCTTGCGAATGACCGCACTGCCCTATCTCGTTTGGGCCTAGTGCCCAGTGCCCGTGAGTCTCCACCAAAACTTTTTGACGAGCTTGCTGCCGGCAACATCTCGATTGTCGCAATGGCTAAATCAAACGACAAACGCGCTGTGAAGACAGACAAGAAGACAGACACGCCCAAGAAGAGCCACAAGTCGGGCACTTCATTCATCAAAGTTGACAAGAAAGCGTTTGACCCTGCGCTAGCATCGCTGTTTGCGACCAGTGTACGTCTATCGCATACACGTGCTGAAGAGTGATTGCTAATTCATGTACAGGCGGGTCCTGTACAAGCGCCCCCAAAATCACGCTACCAGGCGCGCGCCCAAGAGAAAGCGACCGAGGACTCGAGTGAAGATGAAGACGAAGGCGATGCGAACGATGCGGAACTGAGCTCGGCATCTGAAAGCTTGCCCTCCGATGACGACGACGAGGATGGAGACGAAGATGAGGACATGTCGGATGCTAGCGAAGGGTCCGAGTCCAAGGACGAGGCAGCGCTTGCAAAACTGCGTGAAGCTGCACTGCACGGCGCAGTAGAAAAGCCTAAAAAGCGCAAGCGAGGTGACAAGGAGGAAGTCGAGGATGCCTACATGCGAAAATTGGCACGAGAGGAAGAGAAGGAGGAGGAGCAAAGACAAAAAAAGCGCAAGACAGAAGAAGAGGACGAGGATGAGGACGATGAGGATGATGAATCTTCAGACGACAACGATGAAGGCGAATCTTCAGGCGAAGAAGACGACGACGAGGATGCGGAAGATGTCAATGATGCCGACAAGGCTGAAGACCTTACAATCCCCAAGCACGAGTCGCTCATGGAGAAGACCGACGAGAGCGCTTCGGAAGTGGAGAAGGCATCGCGCACCGTCTTCCTAGGCAACGTCTCTGTCGAGTGTATAAATTCAAAGCCCGCCGAAAAGGCCCTCAAGAAGCACCTAGAGTCCTTCATCCCCGATCTCGCCGACAATAAGCCCCCGCATAAGATCGAGTCGATACGTTACCGCTCGACAGCATTCGGTACCTCGCTACCCAAACGCGCTGCCTTTGCAACCAAGGACATCATGGATGCGACTACAAAGAGCACGAATGCATACGCTGTGTACACAACCAAGGTCGCGGCGAGGGAGGCTGTCAAGAGGCTAAACGGCTCCATGCTCCTCAAGCGCCACCTCCACGTCGACTCATTGGCCCATCCATACAAAGTCGACCACCGCCGCTGCGTCTTCGTTGGCAACCTTCCTTTTGTAGACGATGAATCCCAAACCCCCGTGGCCGAAGGCGAGAAGCCCAAGAAGAAGAGGCCTGCCTCTGACGTTGAAGAAGGCCTCTGGACGCACTTTGCCAAATGCGGGAAGATCGAGAGTGTGCGCGTAGTCCGCGATGCAAAGACGAGAGTCGGTAAGGGATTCGCCTACGTACAGTTCGTGGACGAGAATGGCGTGGAAGCCGCACTGCAACTTAACGAAAAAATGTTCCCACCTATGCTTCCCCGCAAACTCCGTGTTACACGTTGCAAAGCAGAGAAGAAGAACAAGGACAAGCCGAGAGGACCGCCACCATCCAAGACAGAGGGTGCATCAAAGGGCAGGCCAGGTGCTGGCTACAAGCAAAAGCTTACTGAAGAGCAGAAGTCACAACAGGGACGTGCAAGATCGATGTTGGGCAAGGTCGCCAAGGCACAGACGAAGGAGGGTTTCGTGTTTGAAGGTCACAGAGCGAGCGAGAGACAGGGTAAGAGTGGGCTCAAGTTCAAGGGCAGTGGAGGCAAGAAGAAGGGTCCTAATGGACGGAAGAGCAGAAGTGCAGGCTGGAAGAAGACTGGCGGCAAGAAACAGTGATAGTCAGCGAATTCAACCTGCAAACACGGAAGCTGTAGGATATGTACAGCTGTCGCGGGGCTCAATCGATACATTACATGCGCATTTCTACAAAAGAGCTTGCAGTCAGCAAAAACACATTGCGGTGAAACCTCACGACCAAGGCTCTCGGTTTTGCTGTCCTTCCACTACACTTTCTTAACGTAAGCACCAAGAACACAAAACATCTCCAAGATGGGCTCACCCGAGCTGTCCACCCAGTACCTGATGCTGCACAACCATCATGTTTCAACAAGACATACCAAGATCATCAAAAAGAAAAAGGCTCTTGGCCCCCGCAAGTTATCGCAGTCTTATCTCAAGGCTAGAAATGGGTTGTTGAAGACAACCATTACCAACCAGTCAGGTCTGATGCAGATATAAGTTCAGTGCGAAGCAGCCACATCGTCCGAGTACTAAATTGCGGCAGTACAAAACGCAACTCACTTCAATCTCCTTTACTCAAACTTCCAGGAGAGATACGAAACAAGATCTATGGGTACGCAGTTGAATACCACCAAGTTGACATACACGGCTACTCCCCTATTAGAAGATGGGACATCAGACTTACTCACGTCACCCGTGCACTTGATAGCGGGTGAACACACCGTCTTGGTTGCGATTCTAGAATCAACTCACTTCACCTCTATTCGCGAGCTCGCCCTCACCCACGGTAGGCGTTTGCCTTCACGACAAATCTGTAAAGGACAAGAGCGGTATGGTTGCTTGATAGTTGGGTACTAGTGCTCTTCATGACACGACGCATGTAGTTCAGTACGACTATCCGTAGTCTACGTGGAAGGTCGGCTATAGGAATTGGATATGTGATAGTATGCACGCCTCAAGATACAAAGAGCTTTGGTACCCTTCCGCTCTTGAACCACTTGTAGAATTTCGTGAGACTCATGTTGATTGAGGTGGATTGTTTAGGTGATAAATGTTTCTAAGATCTCTACAAAAGTGGTTTCCTCTTTTAGCTAGCCGTTAATCTTCTGTGATGAAACAGGATCGTGTTGAACTCAGGACTGGGTGTCGGTCCATTGCATATGCTGTCCTTGTCCATTTCCTCTATCTGTTGTATATTCTGGGGCATATGAGACAGCGTGTCTGACATCCTGCAACCTGATGCGTGAGTGACTCGCAGCTCGGACGCAGGCCGTGGACGTGCACAACTTGATGCTTCTTCTTTCTTGCCTGTCTTTTCTTCACCTTGGAAGTCGTCTTCTAATAGCCCGATCGCCCCGCTTGACTAATTGTCGTCAAGGATTACCGGAGATCTTACCAGTGAACAAAGCATGACACATGGACTGTAATAACACCGTCACTACCTCAAAGAGAAACTGAACATCTCTTTAGAGTAAAGTACTTATACCTACTATAACAAAGCGTGTTAAGACCTTTCTAGATATAGATAGAGAACCTAGAAGTCTGCAATGCTATTAATCTATCTAGAATTTCTTCTTAGAGGCTAACGTAGGCGGTAAACTAGGGCGTGTTATTCCTATACACGTTTGAGTTTTCTATTGTATACGGTGCCGGTGACATGTTTCTCTAGTCGCTTGCTCCGGTTCCGCTTCTACGGTGGATATTGCTGATGGTGCCTTTTTTTTTGGTAGAACTGGTAGGATTAAGGTACTGAAATTGAAAACCGTGATACCTTGTTGAGCACGAGACATCATGTCCAGTGGTGTTTCATAAGCGCCGCTCAGAGCGTCTGTCTTACAGGCTGGTAAGCCGCAGTTGAAGACCATGACTGGTGCGGTGCGGTACAGTGGGCGCAATGCTGAACGTCTGGGGGATCTGCGGAGGCGCGAACTCCAATCGCACATCAAATACTGTAAGAGCCGCAATGTGCAGTAAGATCAAGATGAAACGAGCACGGTGGTGCACGCGACAGGTGCTTCACCGATGTTCCCTTGTCAACTGGAGCAACGGTTTCATCCGGGATGTGCTGAACACGACCATTATCCCGATCCGAGGTGGAGAGCAACACTGACGGCTGCGGGTGGCGGGTCAGCATTTGCTCAAGCCGAACAGCGTTTCAACAGAAGCCCAATACAATCACCCACGCATTCATTATCGAGGTAAAGGTTCAGAAGTCGACCGCAATGAAAGTGAGATTAGTGGAAGAAGTGTGGCACAGAAGCAGCTGATGATTCAAATGTCAACTTCCTGTAGGATTCTCGCGTGCTGCACGGCATTGAGCTGATGGTCGCCCAAGGATGAACGCGTGGGTTGTGTGTGTGGAGGGGGCCATGCACACCAGCGGAAGATGTAACCTGATTAGATTAACGCGATGAGCAATCGAAACTGATACGCTGCGGTACAGGGCTGGTGGCAGATACGTAGCCGAGCTGCATCGGCACCGTTCTGGTACTTGGGTTCGCGTGTCGCGCGAATGGTGCAATGGCGGAAGTGAGGCATTTGATTGACTGCTGTGGAACCCGTATAGATGGAGGTGCAGTATCTCGAACGGAGTCCATAACAGGTGCCAGAGCGTCTGACAGTGCCAAAACTCCTGACATTATGCCGGCAAAGGTAGGGTCGGGATCAAGGCAGCGCGAAGCGAGCTTCTGGCCAAGGAATTGTTCCCCTTGCATTTCATGTGGTGGTTGCTTTCGAGATGACATCCATCTTCAGCCGCCGGACGAAAAGCACATGTTAGAGTAAATGGGCCGAAGTATCAACAAAATTGTGTGACTTGCGAGCGGCCGAACCGTTGCCTTGGGTCCGAGGAGGATGACGCAGCGTGGTGTGTGGCGGGAAATGTCAGTGGCTGGTCTTGAGGCCTACCGATCTTGAGACAAGGACAGTACGCGTCTCGGCTCGACGAGTCGAGATTCAAAGTAGAACAGGAGCCTTTCTTTTGTTTTGTGCGGCATGAGCACACTCTTTTCTCCATGCAAAGCAGGGTCAACGTGACGATCGCAAGCTTGGACGCTGAAGCGGCTCGGGTTGGGGGGTCAGACTTTGCCCACCTGCATTCGCGTTCTGTTGTGCTTACTATACAGTTAACGTGACGGCGGTGCATACTGCGTACATTCATATCAGGATGTGCAAGGAAAGGATGGAATAGTATCATTCATTATCATTCCCCGTGTTGTCACATGGCATGGAGCTCTCTAAATGATGTTGAATGCTTTCTTGAGACGTGGGCGAGACAGAAGCTGGGCCAATAGACGTAAGAGACAGCAGTGGCGGCTTCTAGTCGAGCGCGAAGCAGCGCGTCGCCTGAGGCATGCGTGGCGGCTGAAGGGCGTCGGGCTCTCCACGGAAGGGTGTGTGTTCACAACTCCGCGGTGCTCTGTCAGATGCGCAAGCACACTGCTTGCCGGTGAAGCAAGCGTCACATGTTGCAACAGTGAGCAACGAGGCTGTTGTTTCTCGTCCCCTTATGTCAAGGCGTGATCAAATAGATGGATGGGTCTTGCCAGGGCAGAGCCAGCTCAGAGTTTGGCGCCCGCCCGTACCGGCGTACTATGGTACCCAACCTGCAACGGATCTGCCGTCTGGGGGCGGAGCAATTTCCAAGGACGCGCCAATCGAAAAGCTGGTACCAGCATAATGCCCTGTCTTCCAGATCATGTGTGCACTGTGATTTGCCTGAAGCTAAAATTCAATTTCGAAGTGGAAGGGGAATTACACAGAGTTGTGAAAAACATGAGCGATTTGGCGCTGGGCTGAAGCTGGAAGCACGTGTCTACTCTACCCACGTCATCGGTTGAGCCTCGGGACGTCGGGGTTTTGCGCCAACCCCGCTTCACTCGTTAGCTTCCCGAGAACAACTTCAATCACCCAAGACCAAGATGCATTCTTCTAGATGAAAGCACATGGAAACAGTGATGCGTGCTGTCTGCCTCTGTTGCACCTGGCCAACTGTCCCGTTGAGGACGAGAATCCAGTGTGGCTGTCTTGCCCACAAGTATGGGGCCACAATCCCTGCGAGCCGCTAGTGAGCTTAGCGTGTCGGCGGGTCATCGAATTATAGGCGTCGCCGACCGCTCCTTCCTGAGCTCTTTCGCGCCTTCCAATCATCTGGTCCTCCTCCCCAGAGCATTTTAGCACGATCATTCTACGCATCTTCAACGCGTCCGGGGCTCCAGCAAGCACAACTATACAACAAGACATATAAGAAATACACAAAACTCTCTCTCTACCCTGCGCTTGCGCTCAAAGGTTCCGTCCTGCATCAGTTGGCTCGCGTCTGGTCGTCAAGTCAAGAAGATCGGCCTGTAACCTCGACTCGCAAATCTCCCCAACCACAGACCGTGGAGCAATAGATCACGGGATCGCATTTTGCTGCAGACCGCAACACCCATTGGTAAGTCAACCCCATCCTCGCGCCCTGATCTGCACACGCGTGCTCGTTGCGCCTATCGTCGCGATGTTCGTTTTGCTTGTACGCCAGCGGCTCTAAATCGCATTCGCTTCCACTTCATCATGGAGACATCTTGAAGGAAGGCGCATCCATTCAGACACGGCCATTGTCGTCGCAGCGCCATACCACGTCCCTTCGACATGACGCGCTGTTGCCTCTCTGGTTTTTCTTTACGAGCAGACCGCATGCTCTGACACTACGCGTGCGCTTCACATGTTCAAGGGCTGACGTCGCATTAGTTCCGCAACACACAGCCCACCAAGCCTCTTTGTATCGCGCTCTCTGCCCGCTACTTGGACCACGCTGCTGTCACCTGCGCAACGACAATATACATTTGTCCGCTCGCTGGTCGCCCTAGGCTTCAAAGCCGAAAGGTATCTAAGCCTACTTGTCATCTCGACGGCGCAGCAACCGACAATACGCGCTGCTACTGATCAAGGTAAGTGTCCACCGTCATGCATATGCACGTTGCACCCTTGACTGCCAATGTGCCAACGCATCGCCCGCCCAGCCAGCACATGCCAACTTCGACATCATTAGCTGACAGTACTCCTAACTGTGTAGACAGTCCTCATCTTC
This sequence comes from Alternaria postmessia, assembly GCF_024291825.1. NCBI lineage: Eukaryota > Fungi > Ascomycota > Dothideomycetes > Pleosporales > Pleosporaceae > Alternaria > Alternaria postmessia. The sequence goes on from NW_026260122.1 coordinate 128,233, forward strand.
ATTTCTAACTGGTGAATACCCGCAACGACTATTCCCCACTACGGCGCGGCCCTCTAGAGTGCAGTTTCACCCTCGACAAAACGCTTTACCACTTGTAAACGCGCACTGCCCTCTCGGCGCCCAATCGCAATCTTCGCGCCTCCAAACTCAAGGCTCCAGCCGTGCGCTCTAGCGAAGTCGCCTCAACTAAGCGTGGCCACTGACAACACATCGAGAGCTGACCCTGCCCTGAACGCGACCCAGCCTACCTGCGCTACGCGCCTACTGTAATCCTCCCACTATCTCGTCTCTAACCACCAAACAAGCCAACGTTGGAGACATCTTCACCATGACCGACTACGCCCAATTTTCGCAATCCCATCATGGGCCAGCACCCACCCAGCAGCAGATGCAACAGTTCGGTCAACAATCCTCTCCAATCCTCCCCTCTCAGGGTTACAACCATGGCGGTGCGCCACACCCTCAACACCACCAGCAAATGGGGTTTCCGCAACAACAAGCGTACATGGCCGCTGGCATGCAGAACCCTTACATGGCATCTCAACAGGCACAGCACCAGCAGGCTGCAGCGTTAGCCACGGCCGCTGCTGCTGGTCCGGCTGGATACTATGACCAGAATGCTATTCCCGGTCAACTCGCACAGGACCCGCGCGCATCTCCACGTATGTCGGTGTCTCAGATGAAGGGCGACGGACGCGTAGCTCCTCGATCTCCGACCAATGTCTCCAATGCGATGAACAGTGCGCTTCCATCTCAAGTGATGACGCCGACTCAGATGCAACAACAACGACGTATGAGCACGCAGATCAGCAGCCCCGCAATGCAGCAACCCCAGCCTGTAATGAACCACGGCGGGCCCAGGCCTTCAGTCCCTCCAATGACCCAGCAACCCCAACACCAACAGTCACCAGAGCTCGTCGCCGGAGGAGCGCAGCCTGAGGAGGCGCCGCTCTACGTGAATGCTAAACAGTTCCATCGCATCTTGAAGAGACGTCTCGCGAGGCAAAAGCTTGAGGATGCGCTGAGGTTGACGTCCAAGGGACGAAAGCCATACCTGCATGAGTCCAGACACAATCACGCCATGCGCCGTCCCCGTGGTCCAGGTGGTCGCTTCTTGACGGCAGAAGAGGTGGCTGCAATGGACAATGCGGCTGCAAAAGGCGAGGGTGAAGATGGCAACAAGGAGAACGCATCCATGCCTTCCAAGCCCGCCAGCTCTGGGCCAAAGCGCAAGGCATCCGCGACGCAGCTCAAGGGAACACCAACTATCAAGAAGAACAAGGCGGGTGCTGTGCAGCGTCACAGCACAAGTGAAGAGGACGAAGAAGAGGACGACGATGATGTTGAAGACGAGGGCTAGATTCCCATCGCCGCCAACATCTCATGTTCCTTCTACGATTCGACTTCTACACCTCTTTAATTTCGACATCTGATATTCTTGACAGTTCCTTTCGGGAGCTCCCCTTCATTTCACGACTTACGAAGCGAGTGCTTTTGGGAAATCCGGTTGGCTTATGCATTTTACCCCTGTTGTCAGTCATGGACGCTTTCACACACAAATTGTCTTAGCTAGGGACTGGGTGGGATTGGGTCACACACACACGGTAGGGCGGTCGGAGCATACGGCACTCACTCGGACGTTGGGAGTTATGTTGTTGCTTTCTATTCCTGTCTGCAGATGTGTGGACTATCATTTTTTACTTCTGTTATCTTCTTGTTTTATCTGTTACGATCAAATACCCACACTCGCTATCTAGCTTGGCGAGAATACCCAACCACTGGCCTGGAGTGCCAGTGGCTACAATAGAAAGGGTCCTCCTTCATCGGACGAAAATCAATACCATTCCACTTACTCGAGAGGAGCTCTTCCAGTACCGACTGTTGTCTCTTGATGTTCAATATTCAAAGCTGTGTGCGATATAGGCCACTCCCGCCTTCAGGGTAAAGCGTCGTACTAGCTCGTGTATAACTTGACGCGATTGTTTATTTGATGTATCACATTGTGCGTGAAACCAAGCTGTCAGAAGCACGATGTTCCCACTGCTGAGGATCGTGATTTGTACCAAAACCGCACGTCGGAGTTGCACTTGTCTTCCCGTATGTTGGTCTCATCTCTCCGATCTTTCAGCCTCGTGCCTCACTGTGAAGGGACTTGTGACATGCTTAATCACATTTGCGACTGGCGGATCTATGAGAACCGCGTCACTACGTGAAAGAGAGAAACTAAATATCTTTTTAGAGCAGAGTACTTTCCTACTACAACAAATTATATTAGAGCTATATAAAAATTAATAGAAATCCTAGAAGTCTACAATTCTATTGATCTTTATAATCTCTGTTCTTAGAAGCTAATGTAAGCTGCAAGGTAGAGCTTCTTATCTCTACCTGTTCGGTTTGTCTCTTGTGTAGGGTGGCGTGCAGATCTCCACAGTAGTGGATTGGTCATTGCTAAGTAATTCGTTGCGGAATTGGTGTGCGGAACCGCGCCTCGGTAAGTAACCGGAGATCTGCACCTGAGAAGTGCGGAGCTTCTGCAGGCCGGATATGTACACCAATTTCGAGTGTGCTACGATAAGCATTGTTCTGGCTACTTCCATGTACGACCTACATGATGAATTCTTCGTCGTGCAGACCTGCCACCCCTCATTCATCACAACCGCAAAAACATGACGAAGAGCGCAGCCAGCCAACACTCGGCGGATGAGTCAATCCGAGAAGTACAGGACGATACGTATGATGAGTCCGACGACCAAGAAAGAGATAGGATCGAAGAAGAGTGGCGCAACAGCATTCGCATGAAGGTTGACCTTCGACTTTGCAGCATCGCAGGTATCTTGTGCTCGCTCAATCTACTCGACAGTGGCGTGATATCCAGCGCATCCGTTACGTCGATGCTCAGCGACCTAGAACTGGACATCGGTAACAGATACTCGGTCTCTATCTTCATCTTCACAATTGCAAGCATTGCTTTCCAGTTGCCGTCAACAATTGCTGTGCGCACTTTTGGTCCGCGTATCTGGTTCGCCTTGATCACTTTCTGTTTCGGCATCATTACACTGTGCACGGCTTTCGTACAGACATGGCGGCAAATGATTGCACTTCGCATCCTACTTGGTATCGCCATGTCGGGTATCTACCCCGGATTGACGTATCTCATCTCGACGTGGTACACGCGGAAAGAGCAACAGCTTCGCTTTGCCCTGATGCAGAGTGGAGAAGTCATTGTCTTGGCAACGGGCGGTATCGTCAACTTCGGGCTCAACCAGCTTGATGGCCAATATCTCAAGGGATGGCAATGGATGTTCGTCGTGCAAGGGAGCATCACTGCGTTCTTTGGCATCTTGACCTATTGGTGGATGGTCGACTTTCCCGAGCACGCGCAGAACTCTTTCTACTTCCTCACGCCCCACGAGAGCGCGTTGGCATCTTCTCGCATTCAAAAGGACCGAGGCGATGTCAAGCCTGACGACTTTGCTTGGTCCAAAGTCTTTGTTCACGCCAAAGATGCAAAAGTCTACGGATTCTGCATCCTTTACTTCCTGCAGAACCTTGTCTCGACGTCGCTCTCCTACTTCTTGCCCATCATTCTGCAAGGCGGAATGGGCTTCTCTTCTGATAAATCGATCTTGCTCTCTGCGCCGCCTTATTACTACGCGGTTCTCCCCGCCATCTTGTCCTCGATCATCGGCGACAAGTTTCAGCTAAGAGGGCCAATCATAGTTTTCAACTGCGTCTCTCTAATTATCGGGTTTTGCATGCTGGGCTTCTCAGACCAAGTCACAGTGAGATATATCGGCACCTATCTTGCGACTGGAGCATACGTGGCGAACTGGGCTGCCATGGCGACTTATCAAGCGAACAATATCTGCGGCCAGTGGAAGAGGGTGTTCACGGCCGCGATGGTCACAGCCTTCAACGGAGCAGGAGGTATTGCTGGAAGCTTCATTGTCAGACAACCGGAGAGTCCGAGGTATATGACGGCGATTTGGGTGAGCATAGGGAGCCACATTTTGATCATCGGACTAGTTGGTGTGTTCTCGGTGTTCTTCTACATTTCGAACAAGCGGCAGACTAGGGGAAAGCGACTATTGGAAGGGACGGAGGGTTTCAAATTCACCTATTAGGCGAAGAGCGTAGAGGAGAATGCGGTTGACCTAAGGCAGACCCTGAGAAAAATCTACTCTACCAGTATTCCCAAGTCGCATTACAGTGCCGCCTAGTTCTGACCATGCTTACGTATGCCCTGTGCAATTGGGCACCATTCCGCGTCAATGAGTCCAGACAGGTGAGTCGTGAGGGAGCAACGTACCCAGGCAACAACAGAAACATGTGAGCTTGTCATGCACAAAGTGGTTCGCCGACATGCTTGACCAGTCACAGGAACATGGGATGAAAGCGGGTTGACGTCGGTGTGGGGACCGTCTGGGACAAGGCAGATTGGCTCGTGCTGAGTCGCTCACAAGCATCGTCGACCCAACTCCCATCTGTCTCACCACTCCCGGCTGCTACAGCACGAGCATCCCCGCAGTCCCGGTTATCGAGCGCTCCTAGCAAGTTATCCTATTCGAACCCCTCTGTTTTCTGCTTCTCCAGCTGCTGGCCGCCGATTTGGTAGCGTCAAGCAGCTTCCCCCTGTCCAGCTGGCCCCTCGAACGGCAACAGCACCCCCGTGGCCCTCCGCCGAGCTTATGCGCATCGGCACAGGCTGTACATAGATTTCACAACCTATTCCGACACGCCGTACACACGTTCTGAGTCCGCGCCGCCCTCGTAGCCGCCACAATGGTGTTCCTAGGCATATACCGCGCCATCTACGACTATGAGCCCCAGAGCAGCAATGAGATCGCCCTTGACGAGGGCGACATCTTGATGGTCCTGGAGAAGTCGACGATTGACGCCTGGTGGAAAGCGAAGAAGAAGGGACGCGATGGAGACGATGAAGAGCCCGAGGGCTTGATTCCGAACAACTATATTGAAGAGGTATGCTGCGCCTCGTCCACAGCACAGAGCCCAGCTTGGGTCGCAAAGCTATACCACACACAACACCACCGTTTGTAAAGATTCCTGTAGTCTGGAGACTGACAATGTTTACAGGCCGCACCCATCGCCCGCGCCAAAGCCCTATTCGATTACGACCGCCAGACAGACGAAGAGCTCTCTTTCAAGGAAGATGCCATTCTAGACGTTTACGACACCACAGATCCCGACTGGACACTGGTCGGAGTCGAAAGCGACTATGGCTTTGCGCCTGCGAATTACATCGAGCTTACCGAAGACGATGCGGCAGCACCAGCAGCACCAGCAGCACCAGCAGTGGCATCTCCAGCGCTGCCAAGTCGCCCGCCAATGCCGGCAGCGAGGGACTCTTTTGACGACGACCAGCCGCCTACTCCTGACACTCCCCCAACGCAGAGTCCCGCTGCCGCCCTGGCTGGCATTATACAGAAGAAGTCGCAAGAGGCAGCTCCGCGATCGACCATCTCACCCCCACCTAATGTAACCGCGCCTCCAAAACAACAACGACGCGTGCAATTTACCCCGGAAGAGTCGGACGAAGAAGCGCCACCGCCTCGTCTTCCCACGCGGCCCGAATCCGAAATACACTCGCCCCCACCGACTCAATACACGCATGCGCGGTCCCCATCACCTCCGGTCAGATCGCCTCCACCCCGGAGCGTCACATTTGACCAGTATGATCCTCCAAGTAGGGACGAGCAGCCCGCGACGCCCATGTCCGGCTCTGGATATCATCTGTATAACATCTACGAGTACATCACGCAGCCAGGCAAGAATAAGAAAATGCCAATCACGCTGGGCGTCAACATCCCGAAAGGAATGATTATGATTGCGCCCGAGAAGTCGCGCGATGGACCACAACAGGAGTGGAGCGCAGATAAGATGGAGTACTACTCACAAGAGGGCAAGCACATATTCATGGAGCTGAAACAGCCAAGCAAGAGCGTTGATTTTCATTGCGGCGCTAAAGACACTGCATCTGAGATAATGCTGGCTCTTGGTGAGCTTGCCGGAGCCGCTAAGAGCGCAGGACTGCGCGAGGTGATAGCTGCTGGCTCCGGAAATTCTAATGTGCAGAAGAAGGGTGTCATGCTATTCGACTTCATGGCACAGGGCGATGACGAGGTTACCGTCGGTCTTGGCGATGAGATCTTGGTTATCGACGATTCTGCCAGTGATGAGTGGTGGAAAGTCAGGCGGCTCAAGAATGGCAAAGAGGGTGTCGTACCAGCTAACTACGTTGAAATTACAGAAACCGTCCCCATACATGCTCCTGCAGCCGCCATGGCTCGATCGGGAACCAACGCTGGCCGATCCATCGTCGAACAGAATAGGCGGGAGGAAGAGGAGCTTGCTCGCCAGGCCTCAAGACGGAAGAGGCCAGAAAGTGAGGCAAGGAACGATCAGGTAGGCCCTGGCCTGCACTTGCCTTCGCGTAACTCTAGTCTCATGCAAACAAATGTTGACCATCGTCGTACTTCACAGAGATCATCAAGCAAGCGCGAAAGCTCCGCAAAAGACTCGAGTTCGAAGTCCTCGTCTAAGCCAAGTCAGTATACAACAATTTCACTACTTGAGTTTCTTGATCTGTCTCTTACAAAGGGGTCTGCGCCTTCGGTGGACGCTGGACATCTACCTAGTGGGACACAAAAGCACGCAATATGTGCGAGGAGAGATGCTAATTGAATTTGTTAGATGCTGCCAAAGTACGCACTTGGACCGACCGCTCTGGATCATTCAAGGTTGAGGCAGAGTTTATCCTGATCAAGGATGGCAAAATTCACCTACACAAAGTCAATGGCGTCAAGATCGCTGTACCGGTCACAAAGATGTCCGTAGAGGACCTCGAATATGTAGAACGCGTTACAGGAGAGTCTCTGGATGACGACAAGCCTTTGTCGGATCTGAAGAGGAGAAGCATGCAACAGCCTCGCGCAAAGGACTCTGGTCCAACCGGCATTTCTGTCGAGAGGAAGCCAGAGTACGATTGGTTTGACTTTTTCCTCAAGTGCGGTGTTAACCCCCAGATCTGTGAACGCTACGCTAGGGCATTTACCAAGGACGAAATGACAGAAGAAAACATACCAGATATTACTCCTGGGCTTCTGCGTACGTTGGGTCTCAAGGAAGGTGACATTCTCCGTGTCACCAAGCACTTGGACGCACAGTTCGGAAGGGATAAGCGAAATGCTGAAGATGGAGGAGAGGGAGCTTCTGGTGGCCTGTTCTCCGGCCCAGGAGGTGCACTGAGAAACAACACTCGTAAAGGACGTCCTGCACCGCCTGTTGAAACAAACGATGTCGTTGACCCGAAAGCGTTTGAGCCAAAGTCCGATGACACAGTCAAGAAGCCCGCAGATGGTACCCCGACACCGCTGGCGTCCGCACCCACTCCTGACAAGACTGCAAATGGATTTGACGATAATGCATGGGATGTCAAGCCATCAAAATCTGCGTCCACCCCTGCGCCAGCAGCATCTCCGCCAGCAGCACAAGCACCTGCAGCGAAACCACCCCAGCTGACCGGATCTATGAACGATTTGTCTCTCTTGGATATGCCTGCGCTCAAGCCTGATGAGATTGCTCAGCCAACACCTCCCGCTCCGGCACCCCAGCCAACGCAAGCGCCTGTTCAACAGCCTCCCGCTCCCGCTCAGCAGCCACAACCGACCGGCGCTACCCCTACCCTATTTGAACAGGTTGCGGCTATTAAGGCTCTTACCCAGCCTCAAAACATGGCTCCACCGCGTATGCGGCCACAAGCTCCTCAACAGCAAAACACTGGTGGTCTCATTGCTCCACCACCGCAGCGGTCTTCCTCTGCCCCTATGAATCCGCAACAAAGTGCTTTTGGCCCTCCACCACCTCTACAACCTCAGCTCACAGGCTACAACCCAAACATGATGGGCCAGAACTCCGGACAGGGCATGCCACCGATGCAACAGCAAATGACAGGCTTCCCACAGCAGAATGGCGGTTATGGGTTCCAGCAAAACGGCATGATGCCGCAACCCACAGGCTACAACTCCATGTCTCCACCCCAGCAACAGCCTATGCAGACTGGGTTTGCACAATACCAACAACAGCAGCCAACCGGTTTCCAGCAGCCCATGCAAACTGGCTTCCAACAGCAGCCCCACTTCACCCAGGGCTTCGGGAATGGCAGTCCCTTTGCCGACCCACCACGCGCACCGTTCCAGCCCCTCCAGGCTCAGCCCACTGGTTACAACTCGTTCCAACCATCCCCGCTTAACCCACAGGCGACTGGCGTCAACCGCTTCTTACCCCCGGCCCTTGCGCCACAGCCAACCGGTTACCAAAGCACTCCGCCTCTTCCTCCCATGCCGCCAATGCCTTCGATGCCTACGGCTCAGCCTTTGGTGCCACAGAAGACCGGTCCACCTCCAAGCATCAAGTTTGGTGTACAGCCCGCAAAGAAGCTTACGCCTCAGCCGACCGGGAGGGCGAACCTTGCCAATGCCAGTAAGTCTCTTAAACTGTTTTGTGTAATCACTTTCTAACCATCGATCAGCTCCCCAAAATCCTTTCGGTTTCTAATTCCACTTGCGATGGTTGTTCGCTCTTTTCGTACCCCTTTGCTTACTTACGGGGCATCCGCTTAATTACCCTACCACCATATGTATATGTACATAAGTTCTGTGATACTTGTTTGTTGTTCGGAGGTGTGGATTCGCAAGGCCCGATAGCATTCTTCATCACTTCACATAGCACTTACTTGCATTCAACACCCCCAATTACATGCAATCCGGCGTCTTTGCTGTTCTTTTTTCTGCTTTACACAGCCATTGCTTTGATTTGGGTATGCTGGTAGGCCCGATGTTGATTGTTACGGAAAATCAGCATGCGCCACTTTATCGGCCCTTTAATTACATGTCTAGAATGGGGCTGAGATGCGTGGTATGATGGCTCAGCTACGGAGATGGTCGGACCTACGTAGCTTGTAAAACAGAGATAGTCCAAACCTAGATGTGCTTCTAGACAATGTGACATGCTCAGAGCAACTGCACAAAGCGTATGTCATAAGTGCGGGATAGATTCACCCCTGTTCTCGAGCTGTGGTTCACCCCTTCGCTCGAAACAGATGCGAGACCAAGCCTTTGCCAAGTAAAGCTTAGCCCAACACATCAATTGCATGAGCACCCCTGCTGTGGCTGGCTGGCCGATCCGATGTCGTATCCACACAAAACCGCGCACGCGTTCGTGGCTCTGCTTGTCAAGTGTTGCAACTCAAGATAGAGCGTCGTAAATGTACATCGGCCAGATGCATCAGTGTTAAGGGCTTCGTCATCGTGCAGCCAACCCAAAAAATGCCCGATGTCGCGCTGTCAAAAAGCATGACAAGCAGGTGTGGCGATGACGAAAGCACACCAAGCTTCCTTCGTACCCCGGCTTATTTGCGCCAATAGTTGGGCCCACTGCGAATGTGGCTCATGCTAACTAGCGTAATAGACCGGCTGGGCCGAGTGATGCATGTCCGCGTGAGTGAGTGAGAGGATGCGCGCGTTTTAAAGGCGGCGCATCCCCTCGCTCCCAGTGGAAGGGTCCACTGTATTTCCTCCAGCCTTACGTTGCCTTAATCCTACCTTCACTCTCAACGCCCTACCTCGCAAGGGCTGCTATCGTCTTCACAAGCGAGAATCAAGATTCTGGTGGTTCCTCGGCGAAAGCTTGGTATCAGACTTGGTTGCGCGACACCTGATTACTACCGGTTGCTGCCTCATCCTACGTACATCACCGGCGAACAAACGGATCGCGAACGCATAACATCAAGCCGAACGCGACTCTCAATCCACACATTCTAGGAAATCGGTTTAATAAACATGTCGAACCAAGGCTACTACCAAGGCGGTCCTCAGTACCCACAACAAAGGTACGTTGTTTCCTACCCCAAATCGACAACTCGCACCTGTGTCGCAAAGTCATGCACACTTGATTCTTTTCCCAATATCCAAAACATCTTACTTGGTGGAAGATGCTAACGCCATTCTCACAGCTACGGCCCCCCAGGCGGCCAAGGCTACGGTCAACCACAATATGGCGCTCCACCACCACAGCAACAAATGTACTACGGCCCTCCGCAAGGACAGTATCAACAGGGCCCGCCACCCAAACAGAAGAAGGACAGGGGTTGTTTGACAGCTTGGTAAGTTGGTACCGTACACAATTAAAGAACAAGGAACTGCAACTAACAGAAGATTAGTCTGGCAACACTTTGCTGTTGTTTCGTTTGCGAGGAGGGATGCGAGTGCTGTGCTGATTGCTGCGAGTGTGCGGCAGAGTGCTGCTAGACAGTAGGAATGATAATGAGGAGTGGCATAGGGGCACTGAGCGACTATCGGGTATTGAGAACATGGTGTCAGCACATGTCGGTCATGCGGCTGAGTTTTGGCGAGACGTGAGTCGGCTCACATGTTCATGATTGGCTTTCTGTTTCTTTGAGTATACCTGACCACTTCCGGTTTCTTTTTACAATGTTCAATCCATGGCCTTTTTGTTTCTCGTAACAAAAGCAGTGCATGCTTCTTCATCCATCGATCCGGAGCCGACTTTCTTGTCTAGCCAACTTTGATGCATTCATGGTCTTGTTGGCTTGGCCTGTAGAGTTTTGAAGAGGGAGAAACACACGTTTGACACTCAGTGAGCTCACGTTTGCATGTCCTGTAACCTTGTTCTTCTGAATAGGGCTTCTGGTTTTGGAAGTCGAAGTGATATAGTAAAGAAGCTGCAAGACGAAGGCTCATATACGTGCCGTCAGAGGCTTTCGTATGTGCTGTTTCCGCAAGCATCTTAATGCAAAGTCACTAAAACGTAAGCCCGCATAGCCTTTTATGTTCCCCACTGGAAGGTCATCGTACAAGGATTTCAAAGTGATATCATAGGTGTCTATCCATCAGCAAGGGCAAGAGGCCAACCCGATCTCAATGCCTACTTGCACAATAGCCACAAGATTCCCGATCGCAAGCTTTTTGCACGCACCCATCGTCACTTCTTAATCACCAGCAACACCTTATACATCCTTCCAACTCCGACTTGTCACCCTGTCTCTTGCATCCGATCTTTGGCCTCTTCCCATATCTCGATACTCTCTCGCGAGCCCACCCCTCTCGCTGCCTTGATCAATCATTCTCATGGTTCTTCTCTCTTCCACAAACGTAGCAGGCTGCCCGTCTTCATCGATACCCTTCCAGCTTCTAACTTCAGTGATCTCTCCAGAGTGCGCGCTCTCCGAATCCGTGTTATCTTCCTCCTGTCTTCGGCAGTTAGATGGCGGGGTCACATGCCCGGTACGCTCGAGGGCTCGTGTGCGGGTAACGTGACGATATAGTGGCTGTGGTGGACGCTCGGGCGATGGAGAGGAGGGTGGTGCATGTGGTGTATGGCGAGCGGTTAGAGGAGAAGTACGCCGGAAGCGAGTTTCTTCATAGCGTCTAGAAATTGGAGGGGAGGGCGAGAGACGGTGCTGTCGATCGATACGAATCTCCTCTTCGTACTGTTTTCTTGGAGATGGCGATGAGTGGCGAATACGGATCCTTTCAAAATCCTGAGTTGGTGACTCAGGCGGAGGGCCATCGACAACTCGGTGCCGAGAATACTCCCGATAGTGATTGTAGTTGTCGTCGCTTGCCATTCGCGTATCTAAATACCTTGGTCTGCCTCTTGATTCAAGTACCGGCTCCTCTTGCCTTCCTCCTTCACCAAAATGGACATGTGGCCCTTTCACTTCGACATGCATTCTCTCTTGGCTTTCGCGCACTGTGTCCTTCCTCCGGTAAGAGGTCTCGCGATCGGTGCCTATAGGTTTCAGAATACTCCGACTAGGCGATTCTAGACGACGACGCGGCACAGAGTCAGCGTTGCTCGAAGTTTCATCTGACAATTTCACAGAACTACGACGCTCTCGAACGATCGACCGGTACGGCCTTGGATGAGATATAAGGCGAGCTTCCGCTTCCTCGCTCCGCCCCTCAGTACGAAAGCTGACTCGAACGGGAGATCTACTTTGACTCCTAGGCCTGCGTTCTTGCGACTCAGTCCGATACATGACTCTCGTGGATCTCGTCTGAGGCGGAGGGGACGGACTGAGCTCGACGATCCTGGAACTCGCTCGGCGTGAGGAGCTTCTGTCAATCTTCCTATAGGAATGAGTATGGACAATATCTGGTGGAGGCCATACCTCATCGGATTTTGAGACACGACTGGGGAGTGGCGCAGGCGGCGCAGAGTATACTTGATCTGACTGTGTTGCCCTTGAGCGAATAATGTCAGGCGGGAGCCAGGCTTCTCTAGCATACCTTGACGAACGACGGGGACTCAACGAAAAAGTGTGTGTTCTCCGCTCAGTTCTGGATTCCTCTCGAGATCGTTGGAGAGCTCGTAGGCCCAGGTATGCTTGACTAGATTCACGTCTAATCACGCGTGGGCGACTGGGAGAGTAACGCGCAAAATAGGTTTCCTCTCTGCTTCGCCTCCGACCCCTGCGCTCATCATGTTCGATGTCGATATGGACACACTCTCCAGGCCACTCGCATGGCACATCGGCCGTACACTTTCGGATGTGTGTGTATCTGCTGGTTGAGCGGTAGGAGCTCTTGAGCTTCTTCTCGCATCGTCGGCAGAGTGTGGGAACCATAGGCTTGCCAGGGAGGACCGGGTTACTGCGATGGAAGCCTGCGGAGCGCATTTGGCCGCAGTGACTACAGGTGTGACAGAGCATAACTGGTACAGCCACTTCCTCGACCTGCGGTGGTGGTGCCGCAGTTGCCTGGGATTGACCATATCGTTGGTAGTGATATCGTTCGCTTGTCTGCTGTGATCTTGACTCCATATTATCCTGCTGCATATTCCGTGACGATGGCACCATGGCGCTCGTAAGTGGAGCCATTCGCTGACGATCTATATCAGAATTCTGGTTGTTATACTGCCAGTCGGGGTTATATCCTAGTGGAGGCGGGGGCTGAGGGTTATAGTTCCTTGGTAACTGAGCATATCCTAATGGACCAGCTGTTGAAATCTGTTGTTGACCCTGTTGCTGTGTCTGCGGATCTAAAAGCGGCGCTGGGCGCTGTGGGATTCCGGTCTGACTGTAGGTGCCTTGGCCGCATCCAGCCTGCGGATAGCCTCCCTGATATCCTGGAAACGAAGCGACGGAAGAGGAGGCTGCCGGTGGGGGTGTTGGTGCCGCGGGAGGTATTCCAAGGCCTGGAAATTGCTATAAAGATGTAAGCTGTAGTCTGTCGATTGGCGAATCACGCGAGAGACCGGACAAGACAGTCCGATTTCAAGCACTCCTGTATCTCATTGTTAGCCAACCTGTAGTCTCTGGGAACCGTGACGCACTCACACACTGAAAAGATACGAGTTGGCTGGCTGGGCGAAGGAACCCGGGTACTGAGGAATTGGCTGACCTTGGTTTTGGTCTTGTCCGTTGCTGCCACTGCCACTGCCACTGCCGCCAGTGCGGCCCATGTACGACTCAAAGGCCCTTCTCTGCTCTTCATTGGCCATTGTGTGGTTGTGGTAGGTGCGGACGTGCGACTGGACGTGTAGGAGGAAGGCCGAAGAGCGGCGCTGATTATCGAAGCCACGTGGGCGCCGAGGGAGAGAGGTGCAAATAGGTGTCAAGAGGAAAGAGCGACAGGAAGAAAGGTGGGGCAAACTGAAGATGGACTCAGAGGACTGTAGAAAATCATGTCGCCACGAGCGGTGAACGGGATGTCAAAGTGAAGGAGGGTCGCGTGACCGCAATCCATACCCATCGTATACAGTCGTCGTACTCGAGCCGTGTCGCCAGCCACGGTATCTATGCATTCTTGCCGTAACTCACCTCATGGATGCCTGCAATGGGAGCTAATATTCTTTTATTTCTTCCCAGACGCCCGCCTGCGAACAATGCCAGTATGGCTTATTTTGTACAAATGCTACAAATCTCTAGCAAGATCGTCATATACCTGGAAATCTACTCTACTCTCAAGACCCTAGGTCCCTTTCTCTTGGTGGACCTCTTCTTCTTGTGGCCCTTGTCAAACGACACGGCGCTTTGGTGATCGCGGCCAAAGTTGTCGAGATCCTTGACCTTGTAGATCCTAATGATCCAGTTCTCGCTGGTAAAGGCCTCCTCGATGGTGCTGAGCTCGGGGCCCTGTGCAGGGAGACGCGCGTTACGAACACGATCCTGGGCCTGTCCAGCGGGGAACAGTGCGTTGTAGTTGTAGTACGACATCTTGTACCTGGTAACGTTGTTAGTGGCTGCTATGGCTGGCTGGAACTAGATCACTTACATCAAGCTGTTCTTCATAGTTTCGGTGGCCTCACCGTCTACGCGGTACTCGCCTCGTGGGGTGAAGAAGTTGCGCTCCTTGACCTCATCAGGCCAGATACCCTCAGCGATCCTGACCATCCAGAGGAACTTGTTGATGTCATCACCAGAGTAGCCTAGAAGACCACCAAAGACCACCAAAACGTAGTCAACCTCGTGCTGGCGCATGATGGGGTAGCTGACTTCCTCCCTGGAGCTCATAGCCTTACCAACGGTAGCAATGTGCGTGTTGTTCCAGGTGTTGTTGTCGACAAGGGTAGGGCGGTCGGCCATACCGCCAATCTGGTAACCGTAGTCCCACCAAGACATAATCTTGGCGTTCTGGGGGGTGTTCTGCCTAAGCCAGTAGTATGCCTCACGGTAGTCATCGATGATGTGCTGGCTGCCGTCAGGAAGCCTAGATGCGAGCACGACCGAGGGCGAAGAGTAGGCATTGGAAGTGACCCATGTGCAGTGAAGGACGAAGAGCATGAGGTAGATGGCGGAGGCTCCGGCAACGGTAAGCTTGGAGGCGTATGAGTAGATTCCAACGAGCGGGTTGCGCGTGGATCGGAGACCTTCGGGGATCACTGCTGCAGCGGCAACTGAGACAGCATCAGTGCTACCATTCTCAGTAACGGGCTTGGGAGTCTTGACGTCCAGGTAAGTATCGAGGATCTTGGAGAAGGCCATTGCCGATGCTACGCAGACAATGGGAGTCAGAGTAAGCATGAGACGGACCATGACACCAGCGAAGTAGCTGGCAAGCACAGCGTAGATGACGATGAAGACCTGCTCATCGGTCAAAGTCTGGAAGCACAGGTAGACACCTGCGGGGAAGAGCCAGATCATGAAGTTGAGATCGAAGAAGAAGGCAGGCCACGCGGTAGGCTGATGTTCGGAGACAGAGGCAATGATGGGAATGTGGATCTTGGCGTATCCGGTGTCCCAGAGCGAGTAGAAACGGCCTGTCCAGGGCGCGATGACTCCGGAGACAGTCAGAAGCACCAGCCCTCCAACACCGATGACGAAGACACCGAGGACAAGAGCGCGGAGTAGCGTCTGGAACTGCTTTCCGGGAAGTTGTGCGCGAACCCAGTCGACAAAGGCAACCAGCTGGAGGAGGCCAAAGACACCAAGCGCGGACATGTGCTCGCTACTGCGGATAGGCAAGAAACCAACAAAGGGAATCTGCATACTCGCAAGCGTGCCGAGCGCATACCACGATGTGTAGCTAACGTACAACCTCGGGCTGTATCGTCCCATGCAGATCAAGACGAAAACATGCAGAGGCAGCAAGTTGGTAATGAAGACGTATCCACCCCACGCTGACACCATGTATCCGTAGAACAGGGCACTCATTGCACCCCAGAACATTGATCCGTTCTTAACCGCCTTGATCCACAGATAAAAGGTGAAGACCAGCAGGAAGATGGCAATGGCCTCGTTGTCGTAACTTCCCGCAACGGATCGCGAAATGTAACCAGGCGTGATGCCCATGAAGGCTGCGGCGAGCAGACCAGCGGAGGGAGATGGAACCATCTCGGAGGTCAGGAGATAGGTCGCGAGCGCGGTAAGGCCTGAGAAGGCGGGGGCGAGCAGGACACAGATGTTTCGAATGTCAACAGGAAGGCTGATGGCGCGGAGGAAATGGTAGATGACACCGCTGGTGACCATCAGTCCTGGATAGAGAGTACCACCGGTAACTCGCCCAAGAGGATGCCATGTTCCTGTATCCCAAGTTAGTCAATTGCGTCTCGAGGGTGCTGAGGGGGTGTGCGGCCGAGGTGCGCGTACGGTCGTCGAACCAGTCCCAGAAGCTGTAGAAGCCATTCTGTACTAGGTATTTCGTTGCTCGGAAGTTGAACCACGGATCGACTGTGAAGCACAATCAGTCAATTGCTTTGATACTGTTGCATTGCGGTACTGACACTCGTGGATGATGCTCTCAAAGCGGATCACGGAGAACAGACGGCTGCTTACTGCAGCGGCAGCGATGAGGACCAGGATAATCACTCGAAGCAAGCCTCGAGTGTTGCGGCCAGTCGCCTGCTTGAGGAGCTGCCCGTCATCTGCGGCGGCAGCCATGTTTGCAGGAGAAGATAAAGGAAGGTGAGGTTGTTGGTCGCAAGGCCGCGTCACGGAACTTCTCGAGAGCTATGGTTCATGAGCACACGTTTCCAACTCCACGCCTCGGCATTTGGTTTCGCCGACATGCTTTCACCCACCCCTGCAACGTCATCATCATCGCGGGTGAACAATACCACATGTATTTGGGGGGATTTTCTTTCACTTAATCACTGTGACCATATTATTATAAGTTTGATCAACTACTGGTTTAGACTATCTAAAGGGTATCTCGATCTTGGTCACCCATGCGCCATGAGCTACGAACCTCATCCAAAGAAGTCCATCGATTCCATCATAAAAGTCTCATCCTCTTGGAAATTGCAATCAGTGCACAGTTGATGGGGGCAATTGGTACACGCAACGTCAACGACACCACACGGACTTCCGCAAGAACACTGTGATAGTTAGCCAAAGCCGTACTTACCTAATGATGGGCGGCTTACACAGTAGCGGTTCATTATAAGCGTAGTTTGCTTGCGCTTTGGCAGCCGCGGGGCATATGTGTCGTCTTCAACTGACCGTTTCCTCTTACTCGCCTTCACAAAGCCCGGTGGAGGCGGTGGGGATGTCGTCGTCGCATGTGTTGGCATCGGCATCGGCATCGGCGTCGACATACCAGACATGTTGTGTCGACGAAGCTGTGGTCGCGGCTGCGGGGCGTCATCGTCGTCTCCAACAGCATCTACATCACCATCCTTCTCTCTCTCATCCTCATCATCGAAGCGTTCTCGTTTCAACTTCTCTTCAAGCAAGTCCTTTTTCAGTCGGTTCTCCTCAGCACATATCCAATCATCGATGCTTCTCTTCTCCTTCTCGAAGTGATACGCAATATGATCAAACCGCTCATCCCATGCTGCATTGCGCCGTTCTTTGAGCTGCTTTACAACCCCGCATAAACCACACCAGAAAGAGCCTTGACAGTTCTTTCCAATCTTGCTATTGTCTAAGCGCTTTTGGGCTTCCTCGCATGGGGTCTTGTGCTGCGTCTCTAAGTGGTTTCTGAATGCTCCTTCTCGGTGGAGGTGCACACCGCAAACTTCGCCTGTCGGAAGTGTCTCATCGCAACGAAAGGCTTCCTGTTGGAAGTGCTGGCTGTTCTCGTGGCGCTTCCAGTCCGACTTTGCGCCGAATCGTTTGTGGCACTTGGGATATGTGCAGCCATAAGGCCGATCGTGTCGTTTCATGTGTTTGCGCAGATCGCAATCACGAGCGACTGCGAATCCGCAATCGGGGTATGTGCATTTCTTATCGTTGTGAAGCGTGTCTTTGCTGTTGCGACGCTGTCCTGTATTGGAAGGTACTGGGCCTTTGTTCAGAAGCTTCGTTACCATGTCCATTAACACCGCATTCTTCTCCGGCCTCGATTGCTCCGCAGGTCTGTCTTCGCATTCGGCCTGGTCCTTCGCTTTCTGTATCATCTCCAACATGATGCTTTCGAGGTCCACAGGGCTCGGTGAGTGTGACTGTCGCTCAGACTTCTTTTTAAGCTCCTTTTGTTGCTCAGCCTTAGTCTGTGGGGCATTGGATAGTGCAGAACTGGACGAAGACTGTTGAAGTTTGAGGCTGTTTCTTCCAGGTACGCGAGAAGCGGTCTTTGTGGTAAGCAGAGGCTTCTGTATTGGCTGGGAAGACACTCCTGGTGCGTGATATCGAGAGCGTGTGGACTTTTGCATTTTCTGAATACCAGCGTTGTGAGGTGCGGAGGTGGGTCCAGCTCTAGACGACCGAGACAGTGATTGTATGTTTCCCACAGGGTTGGAACTTGGTCCAGACGAGAATGAATGTCTGGCACTCTGTGGCGAAAGGAAGTCCAGCACGGGCGGCATAGTTATGGTCGGACTGACTGAGAAGGGATTCTCCATCCCGGATACTGCGATATCAATGTCCATTGGTGTAACGCTGACCTCCTCCATCGGAGTGTCAGCGTTCTTTGGGTGGCATATTGATCTACCAATGTCAATTTAGCTGGTGCTTTGAGCGGGAAGCAAACGCATTTACCTTTCTATAACATCAAGGACGTTTTCATCTTTGTGCATTCTCTCTACATGCTGCTTAAAGTTGTCTAGACGCGGCCACGTCTTTTCCTTATTTCTGCAGTTCTCTACTGCACATCTGTAAGATTTCTTGTCGATACCCTTTCGATGGAGACTCCTTTGGTGCCTATCGAGGTCATTTGTTGTTGTAAAGCCCTCTATCCGCTTGCAGCCAGGTACCTCACACTTGAAGGGCTTGTCGTGTTTGAGCTTATGTTTCCTGCCATTATCAGTCAGCACATGGTCATCTCGCAATGATGTCGCCTACGCACTTAAACTCTGAGTGACACTTGAGTATCTCTGAACATTGAGGGCAACGATACGCTTTCTTTGACTTGCCACTACGACTGCTGACGAGTGATAGCTGATCCGAAGGCATCCGTGACATTGTAGGAGCTTCGCTAGTGACACACTCGACGTTCATGCCGTCCATATTGGACAGAAAGCTCGCTGGTAGCTCTTGATTGACACAATCGGGGTCATTGCTGATAACGGATCGAGTGTTGTGCGAGAAGTACCCTTCATCGGACGGTGAAGCCTGACTGCCAATGTCAGACTTCGGGCCATATGAGAACCGGAAGTTCGTGTTCACTTGACTTGGCGGGCCGTGAGATCCACTGGACTGTGGATTCCTGAGGTTGAATGGACTCCATGCTGTTTCGGGCATTCGGCTCGCATTTGCATCGTAATAATGAGGAACATAGTTTGGATCGAGGAAAGATGAGTCCTTGGACAGATCGAATCCGATGCCACCGTCTACGGGCGAAAAGCCCTGAGAATAAATCATGTGATTGGAGTCTCTTAGCTGCTGTGTATTTCTTGCAGTGTTTGCAGACCCCGATGAACTGGGCCTCCGAATGCGTACGTCCTGTGCACTCCGTGGCCGTTGAGAGGGCTGCCATGGCTCGGCCGGCACAGTATCGATATGTAAGTCAGGTATTCGTCCATTGTACTGATATCTGGTCGGGGGAAGATTGCTATAGGGTTGTGAATAGCTCCCATTTAGGTTTTGGTGAGACATGTTCGCTATCATGGGTCAGCATCTTTCGGGCTGCCCAAGGCATCAACATGTTATCCACACTCTAATCGACCACAACTGGAACACGAAAGAAGGCACCCGAGTGGCACGAGAAAATTCCCATCAAGCATCAAAAAAAAAGGTATAAGCTGCCTTCCGAAAGGCAACAGCAATACATACCTCGGACTCAACTTTCAGCCTGCTGCAGGATAATAGCCTGACGCCTGTCCCAAGGAACGCAGTACGCAAACCGTTTCAAAGAAAAGGGTGCGCAGGTATGCATTAGTAGATCTCAGCTGCAGCACACCGCCCCAATCTGCTAAGAGTGACAAGCCGGATAGGTGCGTGTAACAGATATGTATGTGAGGTCCTCCGTTTCGTGTCCCTGCGCACGGGCATGCGCTGCCTGGCCGGTGTGAGGATGAGGGAAGGCTCCACACCAAGACGTCGTCACTTCATTGCATGCGCATGCTCTGGACGACGTGCTTCGGACTCTTTCGATTCGAGGTGAGCAAAATAGGGGTCAGTGGTATGTCGTCATGTCGCTTTTGATACACTATGGTTATCGCAGTTCGATGGCCATGATCGCGATGGCTAGGGCCACTGCGCATGTGGGCGGCCTCCCAGTCCTCTCACCGGAGGGGTACCAAGAAGGCAAACGTTGCCCTGTTTGCCCTCCTTCATGATTCTGCAAGCTCATTCGTGCTGCCGATACACCTAGCGAGCTGTTCGTCGAATTGCAGATGGAGGACCTCATGTTGCGGGTGGCTGTGCAGAAAAGGTCCTCCATGTGTGTCGGGGATGCAGGAAGCCAATCACCGCTCAGCACCGGATTGCTCCCCGTCGGCGCGATCGATTTAGCACGCCATGCTGATGTGTGTGACTGGGCGCGGGGGTCCGTGTTTTGGAAATAGACGCAAAGATGCCTGAGGCAGGACTTGTTGCTGTTTGTCGCCGAAGAGAAACGTACCGTAATAGAGTCGCTCCGGACTCAATAGTCGAGATTCAGAGAGTGGGTCACAGCTTCGGTTGAGAGCTGTGCTCCATAAAACACATCACTTCACAAAGAGTGGAAGGTACAAGGAGCATGGTATTGTGCAAATGATGCGCCGATGTCTATCATATCATGCATGCCTATTGCACCATGAAATGCTGATAATGTAGCCGACCCAATCTGTAAGCGACAGTAGGTGTCTTAACACGTCTAAACCAATTCGCCTCATAACCGTAAACTCATCTTCCGGTGCGCAAGAGTGGATATCGTAGAAACAAAGGAAAACAAAACAGACATTACGACGCGCTGCGTATCGTGGGCGTTCGACGGAAACTTCCCTCCCTCGCTTGTCGCCCCCTACTGCTGATGCTGGTATTGATAATTGTGTTGCGCGGTCAAGTACGACATGGCGGGGTAGGTGCTGCCCTGCTGATAATGCATGGTGTTGTTGGTGTCAAACCCCATGTTAGACATCTCAGTCGTCAAGCCCTGTGGCTCTTGTGTGTAGTAGGAAGGAAAAGGTGTAATCGTGGTGTCGACCGGAGAGTCTGTGTACATCGACTGCTGTTGTTGGACGGTACTAACAGGATTCATGCCATATTGCTGTACTCCGCTTTGCATGTTTCCATTATGATATGGCTGATTTGGAATTTGGAGTCCGTTCGCATAGCCATTGAGTGGCTTCCGAGGAACCTGTAGGCCTGGATAGGTCTGATTTGTGTGGTACGCAGCATTGCTTGCCGCATAGTTAGCATAACTGCTAGTTTGAGTCGATGGTGGTGCCATTTGTGGTGGCGGGTACGTTTGCATTCCCGTGGATCCTGTTTGAGATTTCGATTCTTGAGGGTAGAGACTCTGGGGGTCGATACCAGGCGCATACGTTGCATTAGGGTTGTACCTCGATGGGTTGTCCACTGGCGAGCGGCTTGGAGTGATGGATAACTTGCGGCTCTCGGGCAACTCAACCACTGGGCTGATGATGCTGTCTGCATTGAGCTGCTTCTGATCCACAAGGGTGAGAATGGGCATGCTGATCTGCTCCATGTGTTTTGCCAAGTGAACGGTCAGTTTCTTCCAGCTGTTGCAGATGTTACCACAGAACCGACAAGGCTCATCCTTCGGCTGTTTAGTGGTGTCACGACGACATCGTTCAACAATGGCCCAGATATCATCTGAATCACGTTAGCGATCTGCAAAGTAACTAACATCATCCATCTCACCTTGATCGCCAGTAGTTGGTGTATCTTTGTTAGCGGCTCGGGTACGTTGTCGTGGCTCAGCTATCTTATGCTCACGAACAAGATGTTGCACAAAGTTGTCCTTGCGGTAGCATGTGTGGTTGCAATCAGCGATCTGGCATGTCCAATTCTCTAGCTGGCGATGTCGCTCGTTCTCGTGTCGAACCCAGTCTGCCTTACGCTTGAATGACTTGGGTTCACCGCAATTGGGAAAGGTGCATGTAAAAGGTTGCACGTCTTCATGTACATGCTTGGTCCAGTCGGATGGCTTGTAGAACTTCTTGACCTTGAAGCACAGGGGGCATTCGAACTCAGCTGGTAAACGTTTGACAGGAGGAAGTGGTACACCAGAAGGGAATGCAGCAGGAGCGACATTTCCTTCCATAGGAGGCTCACCATCATCGTCAGAAGAACCAGGCAAGGTAACCTGAAAACCGATGAAGGGGGTATCGGCATCCTTAGCCCCTGCTTTCGGAGGAAGCTGCTTTGCTTCGCCACCAAGATCGGTGCAAAACCCTCTTGACGCACAGTTCTTGTGCTGCACGGCGTTGAGATGCTTGACCTTGAATTCTAATAGCCTTTTGTATCTGCGCATCTGTTCTTGGGTGATGCGCTCAACCATAAAGTCAGCTAGACGAGGGTTGAGTTGTCTAGCATGAGCCCTGAAGCCGTCGTACGTCGGAATAATAGGATCCATGCGGACCGTGAGATCCATACTGACGGGGTCTTGATCGTCGTCGTCGTCATCTCCCGCTGGGCTTGGCTGTGCAGATGGCTTCGTCGCCTCTGTATCTGCAAGCGGTGAGGCTAGCATGGGCATAGGTGGGCCTCCATGCTGTGTCATCAGCTCAGCCAGTCCTGGCGACCGACCGATATCACTCCTACTCCGGCTGCGTTTGATAACGTTCCTGGGACCTTTGTACCATGGTCCAGCAGCCGCAGATAAACCCATAGAACTACGCGGCTCTGCTTCTTTGCTGTGATTGCTCAGGTTCGTATCAACTCGAGGCGACTTCGGACGACCCCAGCTACCTATGCGCTTTGGCTTCTCGATGATCGGTTCTTTGGACTTGTCCGAGGCCGTGTCGGACTGTTGTACAGGTATGCTACCTTTACGTTTAAGTAGCAGATTGCTTGGTGTACGCTTGGGCAGGATATTCTCTAAGAAACTGGGGCGACGTTGTCGCTCTTTGCTCTTCCTCGGCTCAGGTTCAATGACCTTGATGACACCTGGAGCTGCACGGATACTACCAATGTCAGATTCGCTGAGACGCCGTGAACCAACCGTAGCTGCAAGTGAAGCTTGTTCGACGTCCTTCGATCGCACCAAGAAGCGCATCATTGCAGCATTCGATGTGGGCGGCTGGTATCGAGCCGAAGTGTTTGGAGGATGGGGTTGCGAGGGTCCATCTACCCATGGTTTTATAACAGCACCATCCTTTGATATAGATTCTTGCGTGAGGGGAAAGTACGAATTCTCGACGTGGCTCGCATTGACGTCGATCGCAGCGGGTGGAGATTCGGGTTCTGCCGATTCATCGTCATCGTAGTCGTAGTCGCCGTAATCGCTTCGTTCGTCAATATACACGCCAGGCCCAGGTATACCCGAGTCGTCTATACGATCGAAGTCGGTACGAACACCCAGTCCGAAGCTATTTGGGAGGGCCCGCCGTTGAACGTCGTTGTGACTCTTTGCTCGACGTCTACCCGTGATTGGCTTGAGCAGATTGTTTGATGGTCCCACATCGCCTGCTTCGCTGCCAACTTCACTCTTTGTGAGCCACTCTTGTACTTCCAGCTTCTTCTCGTTCTTCGATCGTTGTTCTGCAATCTCCTCTATGCTGGGAATCCACGCGTCGCCCATCCGACGTCGATCGTCGGGATTAATGCCGCTCTGCCCAGAATCCCCTGTTAGCAACCATGAACCGTCATCATTGCGTTCAGGTCCGCGGACGACTGGTCGCACGTGTACGTGCTCCTGCGAGTCCCCTTCCTCATCAGAGGTTTCGTTATGGGCGTAAGGTGATAAGTGGTTGCCAGAACGGCGGCTGCTAAAGCTCTGCCTGCTGGCAGGCATGCTGTTGTCGGAACGTGAAGGTGAGTCTTCTCTACTGTAATTCTCTACACGCACAATGGGGCTCGTCAGATGTCGTGTGAGAGGCCGAGGGTTTGCCATTGATAGATCTCCGGAACTGTTTGTCAGGGCTGGGCTATGTGTTTGCTTGATTGGAGTTGCTTGAGGTAGATGAGTGCCGTGATTTGGTGGCGTCGACATATTCCCATTGTACTGCATGGAGGGGAACGCTGAGCTCTCATCACCAAGTGCTGGACTAGAATTGTTTGTCGCACTTGGGGACAGCAATTGATGGTGTGGGTTTAGTGAAGTATTACTGAGGGGAACGCTCGGCTGGGCGTTGTATGTATTGAGAGACCCTGAGGTCAGGGCTGACATGTCGACATGCTCCTGGAACGCCGGAAAATTGCTGGTTGAACCGTTCTCAGCAAACGTTAGGCCGGAGAATTCGTCAAGAACGTGTCCGTTAAAGTTCGGGGTAGCGTAGGTGCTTGGATCGTGATAATTTGGATCGCTCATATAGCCAGCTTCTGGACTGATGTGATCGATCGAATGCGAGGGTGAGATATTCTGGCCGTTTCCGTAGTAGGATCCTGGAGAGAAACCGTAGTTTTGAGATTGGCTGTAGACATTCGGTGGGGGATATGACATATCCGGATTTAAGGAAGAGTCGAGAGAGGATCCAACGTTTGGAGTGAAGATGGAGTCTTGCCCAGGGGTGCTGGACGAGGGATGCGATACCATGGACCCATCGTAAACCATGGATGCCGGTTCTGCAGAGTACGTAAATGTGCCTTGCGCATCTGGCATTAGGAAATTGCCGGTAGAAGGCGCAAGTTGATAACCGGTAGCCTGCACATCGTGAGGGTGGCGCGGCTGACGCCGAGGGTCCTGGTAGGGCTGTGTTTGCGTATCAACTGCTTGCATGGTTGTTCCGATTATACCGAACGGCCTTGTGGCTGAGTCGACAGTAGATCAGATCGCACCGATTGATAGATGGTTGCGACAAGCAGCGAGTGTGGAATGGTAACGTGACTGTGACCCACACTGCTTAGGGCGGCATAGTGCTGCCTGAAGGTTACTGATGTTGTTTATGCGAAAGTCAGAAGGCCAAAGGGAGGGGCAAAAGTATCGCAGCGCGTCGACACACGCAGCAAGATTGGCGGAGAGACGAAACGAAAGAGAAATATCGCGGTGCGGCTGAAAGCGAAAGACGACAGGCCGCTGTAGCTTGAAGTTGGATAGCGATCTGCCTCGCACAAGACGGAAGTTTGGAGCCGTTGAGGCTAGAGGCAATGCCGGCCCTCTACGATGTTGACAGCTTCAGAGTGGGTCGCGAGCGAAATCGGGTGACGGCGTGCGCGAGCAACAGAAAAACAGCGTGAAGTTCTCGGTTGGTTGGTAGAAACAGCGTGGAATTCAATGTCGACGGTGGAGCCAGCCGCAGCAAAGAGCGAAAGTCGAGGCACCGGTCAAGGCTGATTTCCCCCAAGATCTCCAGAATGGTAAGGCCGGGGTAGAGGGATGCACGCCAAGCAGATGCTGTTCACGTTTTCGAAACAATGTGGGCGCAAGCTGCGCAGATGTCCAGGAGGTTGTGAGAAAGAGCAGATCGACAGAAAACAAGCGCGACGGCGCGATGGCAGCTGTGAGCTTGACTGGCGTCTCGAGGCAGATTTGCAGATGCGTGACACGTTCTTGGCAGGCTTGATACAAACGGCACAGCCTCAGTTGCTATACAGAAGCGGGAGCAGGGGGCTGAACACGGGGCGAGCGGGTGGCTATGCTTCGAGGGCATATCCTCATGGCGAACTCGATCTGCTGTTTATGATGCTTGTAGTAACTCCTGCCATCTAATCCGATCGAGGCTGTCATGTCAGAACGCGCTCAACGCTCGAAACACGTACCCAGCCTTTGTTGCGCACCCGCGTAGGCTGGCGCTTAGCAGTTTAGCAGCCGAATGCTGATGCTATATAAAGATAGGCCAAGCCTGCAATTGCTCTTCATCTGTCATGCGTGCCAGTTAAACAGCAGCATGCTAGTAATCGGGCCCTCGTCATGGAAGTCACAGGCCGCCTTATGCAGCTGTTCTTTTCTGCCCATTTATGATGTGACGACATAGCATGGAATGCCTTGCATGATCAGCCACGTCTAGGGATGAAGCTTTTCTAGCCACGTCGCAAGCGGATAAGGTAGTGGCTGGCCCCAGTTTCATAGAGCAAAGCCGGATAGTCTCCCGGACGGTTGTGGGGCTCGCGGAAATATGGCGAAGGAGCACATCGACCTGCTGTCTTCAGCGCACACTACCTTAACCTAGTCTAGATTTGAGGATATATGCTGTCACATCGCCGCGGGCGAGTACTATGACGGAAATAGCAGGATCGCTTCGCCTCGGTGAGATATAAGGTGCAATGTTGCGCCCATAGGTTGTGATATATAGCTTCGGGTGCTGCATACCGTGATGTACGCTGTAGCCACAAGCGACACGGTAATGGTCTGATTGTACTGGCCGTGAAACGTGCTGCTGGTGTTGGATATGCAAGGCCTCGCCTAACAAACTCACCATCAATGGGATTTATCGAAATGCGGTCAAATGGAGCACCAAGAGTGCGATGCGATGTAGCCGAGGTGGGAGACTCGAACCAAGATGTTGGTATCACGGCTTCATCAACTACTACCAGAGTATGCAAGGTACCCGTGATGAAGGGTCTTGTGCAGGTGTTGTGCCGATCCAGGGCTGGCGATCGCAAAAGTTGACGTCACTGCAGGTCTCCTACACCCGTTCAATACCATCGTGAGGTTGGGCATACTGTCGCAGGGTATATGTACCACGCCTGGTGGGTGCATACATGTCCAGCTCAGATGCTCGTGGTGGAAGCGCTGGGCCTGGGGTGGTAGCAAGGCACTCTGAAACCAAGGGGACAACGTCCCGCGAGCCTTGGGAATTTTTCCGAAGCAAGTCCACGAGCTCTGGACGCGTTGTTGAGTTGGATATAGAGCGTGTCTGATTGATGAGGCTCTCGATGAGGCTAACCATTTCCATACCACGATCTAGCCGTGCGGGCAATCGTAACCGGTGCGCGTCTTGGAACGGCAGTGACCCTTCGGTGGAGCGGAGACTAACAACAGCTAAGCATCCACTGTTTCTGCAGTACCGCTGTTCGCGAAAATGGAACGAGAAGTGCTTCAAAGTGCTTCTCTCCCTCTTTCTTTTCCACTTGCATCTTGCGATTTACCTCCCCATTGTCGCTTCCTACCTTCCCCGCTTCAGCGTCTGCGAACTTCTGCGCGTCACTGGTCGCATTCGCATGTGACAGCATCACCAGACTGATACAGCACCACTCAAGCAGCACAGACAAGACTGCAGACCATTGGCGAGTTGCACAATACTCTGTTGCAACCTTCTACAAAGCATAGGCTCTTGTAAAGAGACAAAAGCACCAGAAAAGCACAAAAGCCTTCGAAACATCCTAGGCCTATCGATTACGGCGTCTTCCCTAGTCGACTTTACGAATCTGCCAAAAACCAGTACACTCGTCGTATTCTTAAGTGAATACCGACACCGCTCTCAGTCTTCCACACCATACTCCTAGATACCTTCCCCGCACTGCAGCCATGCCTGGACTCAACCAAGTCATCCCACGGCCCGATTCGAGGGAGCTCCTCCCACCGCTACTCGCTTGCCTCTCAACAGCGAATGCTTCTAAAGAGGTTCCCCCAGGGCTTCTGCCCCTCCTGTCGCCTATTCTTCGCCAACGTGTACAACTCTTGTCATCGAACGAGTGGTTGTCGCTGTTGTGCTGGGACCGAGAAGTCGCCTCACGACTGCCGCAGATTGTCGAAAAGATAAACGTCGAGCCCCATCCGGCCTCTGGAGAGATCGAAGTGGAGGAACCAGATCAAATACTATACCGGCGATCAGACCCTGAGACGCTACACTCGAAATTGGTGCTTGGCGAATATGGAATCATACCAACGTACCTCTGGTGCACCGGCGGCGAAGGTGGAAGCCGCTGGCTGTTAGCCGAGCTGAGAGGAACAGACGACGCTGAAGATGGCACGGAATGGTTCGAGAACATGCCCGCTGCCGACGAGGCTGGCTTCAGGCGAAAGTCTGTCCCAGTCAAGAGCAACGGCGTCACAGTCCAGACAGCAGTCGCTCAGGCTGAACCTGCTGCAGAGGAGGCAGTAGAAGAAGAGGACGACGGCTCATACTGGGCTGCATATGATCAGACGCCCGGACGAACACCACAGCCCAGGCGCTCTCCAGCCCCGATTACCAGCAGCCGAACGCAAATTGGACCAACACAGTCAGAGCTCGAATACTTTGAACGCTATGCTTCTGAAGTGCAGCCAGCTCTTGACGCGCACGACCCGGATGAAGAGAACCCCGCAGCTGGCGAGTCGACTCTCAATGGCAACGCTCTCGACTATACCCGCGAGCCGCAGATGGAACCCCTCGACACGACGAATCTGGGACCGAATGGCTACGACTCGTCCATGCCGCCAGCATATACGAATAGTATTATGAATGGTAGTGGCGTTCACGGTAATGATAGCGCGGTACATCTTGAGCCCATCGAGCAGGACCCCAGCGCCGCTGCGAATGCAATGAACCACCCACGACCCTCGTCGTCGGCGTCGACCAATTCAATTGAGAGGCTGGAGCGAAAGGCCGAGCACTACAGTCAAGCGGAGCTTGCGATCAAACAGCACATCAGCACTGACATCAAGAGCCTATTCCGATTAGCGAGGGCATCGGGCATAGACAGGGAAGAGTTTGAGAGGATTATTCAGAGAGAATTGGAGGTATTGCCCATGCTTGAGCAGGAGATGTCTTAAATTGGATCATGTAGCAGGACCAGATTGGATATGAGGATGATGATCCAGAGGTCATTTCTTCAGCATTTGTTGGCGTTTAGTACAACCTAGCCATCGCATAGTATTCCTAAATAGTGGAAACAGCAATCGTATCAAGTAAAGATCTTTGGTGTCCCCCCCTCACTAAACCATTGTGATGCTTTTGCTATCCCGCGAGTGCAATATGGCCAATGTCAAGCCGTAGACACCTGAACGCCTCGGTCTGGATCTCATGCTGACCTTGTATCCCACAAGTGTATGACGCTCTATCTCCTCCTCTGCGCATCCCCACTCGCAAACTTGGCACCGCTCGCCTTGAGCTGTTGCAGGATATCCACGGCATTGGAGCTGTTCAGGTTCATGGTCTGGTCCATGCCCGCACTTCCCCGACCAATTTCCTCAACCACGTTATTAGGGTCCGCAGCACCAACAACAGGCACTTCAGAAGCGAGCCATTGCTGGAAGGGCTTTGCGACAAAGTAGCCATCCGAGGTGAACCACCGGGTCATGGGCGCGCGGATGTGGATCGTTTGCTTGGGATTGGAGTTGTAGGGGGCGGGTGTAAAGACAACGTCGCATTCGTAGATGGGGATGTGCTTCTTTGTCGACGAGGATATCCTCACCTTGGTGTTGTCAGAATGGTCCACACGGGAACATGTATGCGAATGGAGCCTGTAGACGTACCTTCCCTGTCTTGCCCTCCCCCTCATATACAACTCCCCTCTCCACGAACCATAGCCAATAACTGAAGGCTCCGTTTAACAGGAAATATGCGACTACGGCGGGTAGGGTATAGGGCTTGCTGGCTTCCCAGCCAAATTTCCAGTCGTAGTAGAAAAGGGCGCCGGCGATGGTGACGGCTGTGTAGCCGAGGACTAACCGCACATCGGTCTGCGTGTGGATTTGCTTGAATTTGAGGCTGTTGAGGTAGTTGGGGAGCGCGTCATCGGTCGTGTTCTTGAGGTCTGAGGGTGCATGTTAGATCTAAGTCCTACAGGCGCGCCGCTGGATGGGTAGTAGCGACGGGTATGCAACACATACCGGCAAGGGAGTGGACTGCGATCTTCTGGGTTGCAGACATGTTGAGGTTGTGATTGTGCCTTGGCTAGAGTTGTCGCGCAGTTGGTGATGTAGTTTCGTGGATGGGACACCTTTCCATAAGCGCAAAGCGCGGACCCTGGTTGCAACATCCCGCCGGAGCCTCAGCGGCGAGCTATCGTCGTCAAGCAACCAACAACCACCGACCTCCACCCTTCCACTCCCTCGTCCGCATCAATGTCTACTACCGGCACCATGGGACAGCCTGTAGTCCAGACGATCCATCGGGACCCCGCGCTGTTGTAGGTCTGGTGTTTGCCGTGGACGAGACAAGCATGGCTGATAATTCTACAGTTGGTGGATTCTACTCCCCATTACAGTCGTCATGGTACATGCCATCCAAGTCCTTTAGGCACCAAAAGAAGAATCTAACTAGCTTCTAGGTCTTGACAGGCATCCTCCGCCACTACGCAATGACACTGCTCCAGTCCACGCCCAAGAAACACGACCTGGCCAAGATCCGACAGCAGCGCTCCCTCGTACGCGGCGTCAACCTACGCACCAACGCCCAGGTTCTCTCGCCGCCCTCCTTCGCTGCTCGCAAAGCCTACATGGTGCAGGCGTACCACGAGGGAAAGTTCCTGGCTGAGCCTGAGCTGAGAGGGAAACCGAGACCAAACCCCATGAGTGATCCGGCGGCCATGGAGGGTATGATGGGCATGATGAAGGGCCAGATGACTATGATGATCCCACAGACGCTGATTATGGGGTGGATCAATGCCTTCTTCTCGGGATTTGTTATCAGTAAGTCCATCTTCTTCGCGCTTGTCCTGGTGGGCGAAGCGAAAACGGCTCGCAATTGTTTCCCAAAGAGACCGAGAATGCAAGACTAGGTGTCCTTGGGAACTGAGCGTCCATGGACATCCCAGTATTTGGGCGTCGCATCTCCAGACATTGCGTGACCTTTCGCTTTGCCTGGCTTTGTAGTGGAGCAGCTCCTTCACGTATGCGCTACCTGCTAGGGCGAAGCGAGCGGCTGATGTGTTGTCTGCATCGGAATCATCCTCGCGACTCGTCGGCACGCGTTGTCGGGATACTCTGAGATTCGGCTGCTCCCGAGCCGTAAAAGCAAAACTTAGCAGTGGCTAATTTATGTGTGCAGTGAAACTGCCCTTCCCATTGACGCCACAGTTCAAGTCAATGCTGCAATCTGGAGTGGGAACTCGTGACCTGGACGTCAGATGGGTGTCCAGCTTGTCTTGGTATTTCCTGACGTTGTTCGGACTTCAGCCCGTCTACAATTTCATCTTGGGGAGCAACAATGGTACGTTGATAACATCATCTTCTTAATCGAATACGACTGACAATGTTATTTTAAGCTGCCAACCAAGTTACCCAACAGATGGCCATGGCCAACGGAGGCGGGGGTGGCATGATGGGTCCTGAGCAGGATCCGGATAAGCTGTTTCTCAGTGAAGCCGAGAATCTGGAGGTGCTGGAGCATCGATGGATATTGGAGGGCATCGAAGACCGCCTCGTTGCCAAACTCGGAGCGTAATGTCGGCACAGGGCATCAGTTGCTGGCCATAGCACCGCCATGGCGTACATACACATCTAGAAAAGGCCCAAAAAGCTATCATCCCGCGTTTCCATTGCGCAAAGACCCCAGATACAGGCCACCGGCGCGAGATAGCTAATTTCTATGACTGTCATCATGTCCCAGTCGTACGGTTCTCGTGGCAGTGGTAGCTGTGGCTTCAAGCCATCTGCGGGGACTTCAAGCCAAGCAGACAAAGATAGCGCGTTTTCTGCGCGTCGCTATTTCTAGACCTCGAACATCTTTCCACCCCTGTGCAGAGCCGCCGGATTGTGTTCTGACAGTTGACAGCAAATATTCTGTGAAGATAGTCATGTCCATCTTACCCACGCGCCGACGCAGGGGTAGCGCAATGTCATCTGAGTGGGCTGTTCTCGACTTGAGACGGCGCACAAGCTCCGAGTCCTCCAAGTTCACTGTTCCCCGCCCGCCACTCGTCAGTCTCCATCTCCAAACACAC
Organism: Alternaria postmessia; assembly: GCF_024291825.1. NCBI lineage: Eukaryota > Fungi > Ascomycota > Dothideomycetes > Pleosporales > Pleosporaceae > Alternaria > Alternaria postmessia. The sequence continues at coordinate 160,007 of NW_026260122.1, forward strand.
GGGACGCACCGCCCCCAAATGCGCCCCGAGAGCCCAAGACATTCGAAGCTCTTACCGACCAGCGTCCCTTGCAAGTTTAGTCTGGAGCCTTAGCCGTGAGGCGACGATGGAGGGGAGGGTGCAGACAGCCGTCGAAACAGCCCAGGCGTGTCTCTGCTATCCTTTCTACCATTCATGAGATGATAGCATCGTCACTAGTGCTCTGCCACTGCCTCCCAGCAATGTACCACAACTGCACTGGCAAAGCCATGCTTCACCCTATCTTGATGCCTGGATCGAGTCTCGCTGAACCAAATGCGCCCCAGCCGGCGAGCCACAATGCAACGACTCCCAATGAAAGTCTATTCCTCCACACTCTGACCGACGACGGCTTTTCGTCTTGATCGGGAACTGGGCTTCTCATCAGCGTTGTTTTTGCGCGGCAGCTTTCGGAACCATCACGTCCCTGACGCAGGTGCGGTAGCACGGCAGCGACTAACGACAGACTTTTACGTGCGGCCTCCGAGTAGAGACGACAATTCTTGACAGTGAGTACTTTGGTGCTTGGAATCTTGCGTCCGCCATTCAATCTCCTTGCTTGTTTCGGCCCCCAACGGTCAAACTGGTGGGCCAGCGATTAACATTCGTAACGTTCACATGGCCCCAGCAACTTCAAGCGAATGTACATTCCGCGGACGCAGCTCAGGCACAAATGTAGACTTGGCTGTATCGCGATACGGTAGCGATCCGCTCACCACTAGCGAGCGTGATTGCTTTTGATTAGAGGGCTGCTCCTGGGGCTGACCCCATCCGCTTTGGTGGTAGGTGCCGATTGTCCACGTCAATTCCAGTGGTGGCTGGACAAATGTGCACAGCTGTCCCCACCGGTGAACCTTGGGAACAGGGGACTACATTGCCAAGGGACAAGGTATTCTCATTGGTCGCTGACGATGAGGCTCTGCGGACTATTCACCATAAAACAGTAGACAGTATGACAATCGGGGGGATGGTCAGACGGCACTAAAGGTTACAGCATTGCAACCTAGCCTTAGGTTTCCTAATCTACTGCCTTTACGCACCATACTTCTTGACATACGCTCCGCCTCTTTTGCCTTATTTTCTCACTCTAATCGCGGTACTTGAACCACTTCTATCCACCATTGCTGCCATAGCAGGACACTTCCATCGCGACTTGTCGTGGGAGTTTCTCGCCAGTCAAGTAAGATGGCACAAACTAAAACTTTCTGAATCTCTCTAAACTTTGCCAGCACTTCCGTTTTCCATCCTCGTTGTCTTTCGGACGCTACGCATCGCATAGTTTCTACCGTTACTTCCGCTACCCTGTGTAACGATCCAATATCAGCAATGGACGGTCACCAATTCAGAGATTTGCCGCAGATAGAAGCTATGGACGATGCTCGTTATCCTATGTGGGCGATAGAGCATATGAACTATATACAGCCATGCAAAGAGCGTATAGTGCATTTCTGTACTGCAGACGACTCCTATCTGGATGACTACGACAATGGCGTTGTCAGCATGCAACCTATGCAGCGGTTCATGATTGATCAGAACCCACTTACGCCAGGCATGCTTTACGCAAAGATACCATTTCTAGACAGCCAATACGAGAGACCCTACGAGCAGCATTGGCCTTCGGCAGACTTCTTTCGTCATGCGTCACCGGATCGTTCTTCTTCTGGAAATACTAGCCAAAACACCCAAGACGAGCTCCGGTCACCACACATGCGCCATAGCATCCCGTATGGAAGCCCGATGGAATACTCGCAGCTATCGTTGTCATACCCACAAGCCGAGTATCTTCAGGGAGGTGTATACCCATGCGAGTCTCATGTCGTGGAGCGCGGCAATATCAGCCTTCGTGAGCTTGAGTATGACCCTGCAGTGCCTGAGGCAGTGGCCGAAGATGTTGAGGACGTTACTATGAAACAAGAGACTACCTGCGACCACCATCATACTGCCGTCAAGGAAGAGGCTGCTCCGGATTACAGGACGTACGCAGACTCGGGTATCGGCCACTCGGTGCGGGATGCACAATCAGTGGAGCCCGTTGACTTTCCTGAAGAGCCCGCCTCTGACTCTGACTACAGTCCGTCTTCCAGCCGCAAACGTAGACGGTCTACCACATCGAACAGTAGCTCAAGTAGAACACTGAAGCGACGCAAACCCATCCGCAAAGACTCTGTTGTCCCAAGCCCTACAGAATCTGTCAAGTTGGAGAGGAAACCTCGTCGAGCCTCTAAGACTTCGAAGGCTAGCACTGAATCAAGCATACAGGCTGAAGACCGCCGCGCATTCCCTTGTCCGCTCGCTGCGTATGGCTGTACGTCTAATTTCTCCTCAAAGAACGAGTGGAAGAGGCACGTCAGCACCCAACACATCAAGCTCGGCTACTGGCGTTGCGATCTATGCCCGCCATCGACTGATTCCAACGACGCGCACACTTTATACTACAACGACTTCAACCGTAAAGACCTTTTCACACAACATCTCCGCCGTATGCACGCTGCTCCGAAAGACAAATCCAGTCGTACTCAGAAAGACTACCCTGTCTCCGAAGAGAATCTTCCCAAACACCAGGCTCGCTGTAACTTACAATTACGAGATCCACCGCAGCACTCGACTTGCCTATTCTGCGAGCGAATATTCGTTGGTGCTACATCTTGGGATGAGCGCATGGAGCACGTTGGGCGTCATCTTGAGAAGGACGGAAGCCGCTTAGAAATGCTCGACCCGGCTACATGGAATGTGGACGAGAAACTAGAGCGATATCTTATCGATGAAGGTCTCATCGTGAGAGATGGCGCAGCATGGAAGATTGGTGATGGCAAGCCACGCAAAAGCGTACTATCAGATAGCGACGCAGACTCCGAAGAGGACTAAGCAACTGTGAACTGTGTATAAAGAGTTTGGGATACATAGACGGAGAGGCCTACATTTCGGACTCCAAGATTCATGACATTTACGACTGTCACTATAGCTTTATACCCGTTTAGGCGTTTGGGGATATTTTATGCAGATAGCGACGTCTTACGGCCGATCACGTTTTCGTAGTAGGATACCAAAAGCGCGGTCGTTATACATATGTTAAACTGCATTCCTTCTCACTACACCAACGTCTTGTCATCGTGAAACCATATAGCAGCCTTCCGGTGCATCTCCGTCCACTTCCCATCTCACGCCCCAAAGCCCGCTACAACGTCCAAATAGCCCCCATTCACGACTTCTCTCCCCTTCCCTTTCCACACGGCCACAGCCTCACACTAGCTAAGCATATTTAGACTGCATGGTACACCCAAACCAACGGTCCCGGCCCCCTCTTCCCGAGACCAAATCTATAACATAGCCATAGGCAGAAACGACGTTGCCAACGTTTACTTGATCGGGAATGAAGCGCAAAGTGCTTCGGTGAATATGGCGTGTTCACCGGACTGTGCATATGACATGCAGTGAGAACCTTGTTTTCTCACGTGGGGGTGGATGACTGGTGGGTTGGACCAGAGAGCAGGAAGATGGAAAGATGAGCAGGGAAACGATCGGTAAGCCTGGGCAGTGAAGGAGGCTTCGGGATTGTACAGTAGGATAGCAATTTTACATCGTAAGTAACGATGAACGTCATCGGCCTCGATGCCTGTTTCGGTCATCATTTGGGAACGTGGTGGTGGGCTAATGCGAGCGTGGTTCGAGACGCTGCACTTTGCATTAGTGTTACATCCATCCGTTTCGCAATAGGACATCTCAAGACCATCGAGTCGTAACCTCCAAAGAAAGAAACAAGGCAAAAGCAGGCAAAAGACTTCGACGTGTCAACCTTAATTTCTGCCTTTTCTTCAATCTGCTGCCTGAGGCAGCACAAAGTGAGGCTGAGACATGTACGTTCCCCTCTAGACCTACATGCAGATACGAGGTTTGTCGAGGTCCTTCATGCTGCGCCCCCGCTTCTCTTCTCGAAGCACTACGCTCGCTTACCGAGAACCGGCTATCGGGCTCATCTGACATCCTATGACGAATGCATCTAAAGATGAAGGATCAGAGATGCAGACATGTCTTGTAGATCCAAGATTTACGTTGCGCTCGGTTGTGGAATGGTCCGGTATCCGGTGTGGATAGGGCAACTATCTGCCTTCCAATTACGGGTTTCTGCGCGCGTTTCGTTCACTAATCCGATTGCTCTGACCCAGAGCTCTTGGTGCGCTATCGCACTAATGCTTTGTCTCAATGATAAGTGCGTTCGATTGTCTCGCCTTTAGGACGGAAGGATGCTCTTAGATAGCGCCCATGGGCCGATTTCGATGCATATTCGCTGGGATGATCCACGTGCGAGAATCCCAGATCCAAGACTTGGGCTCGGGGTGCGCGATGGTGAATCCTTCGAAGGTGATCCTGTGAAAGTTGGGGAGATCAGAATCAGATAAGATTTGGGGGGAAGAGACGGGGGCGACTGAGGCTCTGTAGAGATGAGTCAAGCGTATTAGGACTAGTGTCCCTGAAATGATGTCACGAGAGGAGAGGAAAGGCCAACGAGCTTGCTTTCACTGTGCTTCTCAGTCCATTCCCGAGGTCTGATTTACGCTTCTTGCGTCTTTGCGTTTGTGGTGCTCTTTCGTGGTCGCTCGAGAATCGGCAAGCCTTCTTCGCGCCTTCACGCGGGCGATACGATACGTATCTAGTTTACGATGCGCGTTCTGCTGTCTGTCTGACCGTCAAATTGATCAAAGTTTACGAGGCCGAATTATGTACATTGCTCTGATTTCCTTGCAAGAACTGCTCAAAGCTAGCTTTCAAGGATTTGAATATGTTCTCTTCCTATCTCATCTAACCTACACTCCTAGAACCTCCTTGCGAAAATTGTTCGTTATGGAATTTTTGTGGCGTGACTGGTGGGTATTGAGTGAGTTGATTAAGTCTTTAACACAAAAAACCGAGATTAGGGTTGCCCAAGAAAGGGAGAAATGAGTGTTTCCCACCCGTCAAAGTGTGGGTCTCGATGGGTAACTGCGATGGTTCTCGAGTCGAGTGGGCTTTTCCTATGTGTGACGCTCCGTATCAGAATCTCTAGACATGTTGCCAACAGCTGTCGAAATGTGTATGAGTTCGCGTTTGCTATAAGGAAGTTCGAGGCAGTGAGTTTCATTTCTAGTACAGCAGCTCAGATAGTAGACGTTCATTCTTCGCAGAGATCATGACCTGGTGCTCCACCGCTAAACTGTTTGTACTTTCTCACAAGCATTTAATGGACCCTGAAAACGTGCGCCTTCTCCTTCACCTGGATCACTGTTGCCTACAGGGTATTAAATCTTTTGCCTTTCTCACTTGACGGCTCTCTCTTCTATACTACCTCCACCGCGCTCTTTTGATACAACTAGCGAAGTACACAAGGTCCAGTCAATCTCCAGCAACAACCAACATGAAGACTACAGTTCTGAATGTTTTCGCCATTGTCCTTATTTGGGCGACGGCTGTCTTTGCTCTGGCCGCCGTTGACGATGACAGACAGCCACTGGTAGCTCTTGGTATGTTCCCGATTACAGCGCGTGTGAATACCTCAAGTTAACACTCTTCAGATCTCGATTCAGCTCATGGCAACAACCGCAACCAGGTCATTCCGCGAGTCTCACCTGATCAGACTAGCGACGCGGATATTCCATACGAGAGCTTTCCAGCTTCTGGAAACTCCACCGACGTTCACGCCTTCGGAGGAGACGGCGCCAACTGCAAGGGTAGCTCGCAGTGTAAATATTGTAGGGCGAGCCTTGACCAAATCCTCGAAACTCTCCACGAGATTCGTAAGTACATTCTACATCCTCTCATTCGTATTCTAGTCATGGGTGCTTTTACTGAAGCCATTGTTCATAGCCGATCATGTCACATTCAAGAACGGCGAGAAGATTGCGTGCCAAGTATGCAATCATGAATACTTTCAGGGCATGTGCATTTTCGCCCGAAACCTTCATATGGATATCAACGCCAAGGACGTCCGAGAGATCGTTCAGCGGCTTAGGAATCACCCCTGCGGACGTAAGTCAGACTAATCTTCTCGACGCTGGTAACTTGAAGCTGATGATTCTTAGGATGCGGAAGCGTTCCTATCCATAAGGGCGCAAGTCTCGACCAAGGTATGATCACAGCCAACTACATCAACCGTGCATGTGCTGGTAAAGCACAGGACCGCGCTCGGGGTTGCCCACCACCCTCACTATAAGCATAGGGACAAAGAGTCATTACTGTACAGAAGCAACTCAAAGCTCATCCTTGTACACCTCCTCACTTCCCTCGTGCATCTCATCCTCATCACCCTGCTCAGGCTCAGGCTCACGTTCCTTTTCCTTGCCCATGCCTGCGCTATCCTTATCCTTGTTCTTGGTCGTCTTTTTCTTCGTCTTCTCAGTGTCTTGATCTTCGGTGTCGATGATACCTCTGAACTCCCTGCCTCTAGGTGTATCTACAAGGTCTAATTTCCACCCTTTCTTGCCTGCTAGCTTCTTTAGATTTCCTTTCAAGGTCTCAACATCCTTGGGGTCGGCAATGTTGAGCTTCTTCATTTCTTCTTTAGACATTTGCTTGCCGTCACTGCTCGCTACTGTACCGACAAACGTCTCCTTGCCTCCTCCAACAACGACTGACTTCTCGATCACCTTGCCTTCGCTTCCAACAAACCTCTTCGCACCGACTTCAATGCCACCGATGACGATGCGCTTGGAAGAGCCCTCAAGGTCGTCGGCGAGCTCGCGAAGTGGGTTTGTATTTGCGTCGTCGGCTGTGTTGTGAGCAGCGATGAGACGTTCGGCTGCGGCCATCTTGGCAGAGACTTGTGCTTCCGTCCAAGCGTCGACTTCAGACTCTGGTATAACAGGTTCACAAGTTATAGGGTGCGCGAGGTTCTCTTGTGGTGGGGTGAAGGCGACATCGTGGCAGAGGCGAGGTGTATCGACAATCATGAGGTAGGAGCAGGTGCTTGTTTCCTTGATCATAGCGATTCTATCGGCAGACTGCGGATTGCAATGGAACTGAAGAGGATGTCAGGATGGCACGACATAGAACAGCAAGCGTGCAAGTACATACCTGTACATCAATCTTGCGCGGCTTGCCCGTCAAGTCGCATTCGGTACCGTCGGACAGCCGCTGCACCATGTACCTGCTCGACCCCTTGGTCTCTAGTCTTGATATCTCTAGGCCCTTCTCCTCCTCTTCACCCGCATCGCCCTCGTCGTCGAAAGCCTCCTTGCTGCCTTGTTCACTTCCAAGCGTTTTCTGGGCATCCGCTTTCTTGTTCTTGTCCTCTTTTGGATATTTGCCCAGTACAAAGCTGTGTACGCTCGTATCCTCGACGGGCGGATAGTGGGGGACCCCTCGGCTCTGGGGCAGTTGGTGGAACTGCTTGACCTCATCCTTGTAGCAGAAGCTATAACTCCACCAGCCGCTCACATAGTATATGCAGTTGCCCTTCATGCCTTCGAGCAACTCCCATCCACGGTCTGCTGCGCGTAGGAGCTCCTTCTCCTCCTCGGCCTTTGCTTCCTCGGCCGATGTTGTGTCATTCTGAGGTATCTCTTCGGGTATCACAGGTATGCTGCAAAGGTACCGCTGTCCGTGCAGTACTACTGCCTCGTATGTCTGCTCGAGCGGTTCGTCCTCGTGTGCTATGTTCGCGGCTGGCTTATCGCGCTTGGATAGTTCCTGCGTCTCTTGCGAACCCGGTGTGGCAGAGCTCGAGCTGGGTGATGCGTGGGAGAGCAGGAAAGTCGCATCATTCTCGGTCACAAAAGTGTCCGGCCATAAAACCTCATACTAGGTGTTCGGTCAGCGAGTGATGACGCCACCTAGGTGTGGGTATGTGCAGCGCATCGTACCTGCGGGAACGCGAGCAAGTCGTCGAAGACGCTAAATGCGTGCTGGTTCGCCAGCGCTATGCGCAGCACCGCTGGGAGTGCCCATATTCCCCTCATCTTTGACAAAATGCGCTACGATTTGCAGAGCGACTTGGAGGCTTGCGACGTGGAGCTGATTGCGGAGTTCTTGTAATCTTGGTTGGAGCCAGATGTCACTTCCGTGAAGCTAAACTGTATTTGGCAAGATTATTGGAGGACACGCGCTTTCGCAATACGGAAGAACATGCGCAACACGCAGTATTGCTCTACTAGCCATTTTTGAGAGAGCAGAATTACCGCATGGCACACAGTTACGAACTCTAACCGCCAAATTAGTATCGTAGGTTCTGTACCAGACCGAAGAAACTATTCAACCAAGAACTTGATCCTTTGCTTACACAGCGCCACCATCAATTGTCATCTACAGAATTTCTTTGTCCTTTACATTGTATCTGTATCTTACCTTACAAGCGACGATTCCGTCGATGAGCACTTACAGCTTCTAGTGTTTATCAAGTTAGGTGATGATGTCATGTCTTGGTCTATCCTCTTGATGTATACCAGTCAACAACTTCTTGCAAACTAGAAAAGTCACTGAACACTGATAAGGCTGAGGCGTCTCTGATGTGGTGTGGGGTAGTATGCGCAGTGCTGGCTGTGTACTCCAACCGGTCAGCTCGCGACCACATCTTCGAGCCGCGCACGTTGGGCACACGTTAAGCTGTCCTTTTGCTTGACATGAGCTTTTATTCACGGAGACCGGATCGATTCTGTCGAATATGTCATCTTCCTTTGATATTCTACGAGAAACGGCTAAAGTGACTAATCTGCGCCACCCACTCCAACAGAATGAGATCAGACTTGTGAGGTTGAAGTCTGCTCCATGGGGAGCACCGATCATGTGTGAGTTGAACAGTGTTGACATCAAGTACAGCCCATGGGCAGCATCTTCAGCAAGTGCAAGCAATGTATCGTGTACCTTGGGGACAAGCTTGATGGCTCTACCCCGTCTTTAAGTGAACCACCGCCAGTTTTGCACTTCGACTCCAAAAGAGATTCTCCAGTCAAAGAGAAAAACGCGAGTCGCAAATCCGGCGCATGTGAGGCGTTTCGGTTTTTCGTGGAACTAAACGAAGATCATGAGCAGTGTGTTGGGCTGTTCGAGAAACTCTGCAAGAGCTGCCGACAGATCAGTAGAAGGTCATTTATGGCAGCTTCAACAAGATCATTAGTATCGATAGCCTCCGCATTCGACAGCAAGATCCCATTGCCGATGCCAACTCTCGAGGCTTGTTGGATCTCTTGATCCAGTTCCGGGACCGTAATGCTTCCGATCCCAGAGACAAGGTGTACGCTCTTCTCAGTGAAAGTTTCATGTATACCATATGCGCAGGTGTGATACACTTTACAGATGCTGGTGTATACAGAATATAGAGTAAAGACGTTGGAACTTTCGAAAGCTAGGGAAAATACCCAAGGCTATCGCCATATCACAAAACCGACGGCGAAGAGGCTTCTGACGACGATATGTACTTTAAAGTGCAAAGGCTGCTCGAAGATGCTTATGGTCCAAACATCGACGTAGGTGTCCAAGAGAGATCTCTTGTTTCAGACATCGATCGGTCGATGTGCGTTGGAACGCTCTCACGGCGCCTGAACGTCGGTGAAGATTACGCTGGACTAGGACCAGCGGGGACATCTGTTGGTGATGATGTGTTTCTCCTAAGTGCTGGAAAGACACCATTTGTACTACGACGGCATAAGGATCAAAGGGAAACGGAACCGGCACCGAGATATGAGATGATTGGCGATTGTTATGTGCAAGATTGGATGGACGGGGATGCAGAACTTCTGAATTCCTGCAAGTGGATGGACACAACGCTTTCGTGATATCCCAGCTGACTCTGAAATCTTTGAATCGAGACGATCCCTGTCGATGTGAAGACTCTGTAAGGGTGGATGTGCTTTCGCAGCGATATAGCAGTAGGCAGCTGTCTTTTATATTTGCAAATAGGAAGCTGTAGGAGAGTAGAAATTGTTGTAACCAGGTGTATGAGAATGCTCGAAAACGCTTTCCTGAGTAATAGCTGGACAACCCTGCTCTTGCGTGTGTCACGACGATGGAGACACTATGCCCTGTCAGATCGGGGTCCACTTGGTAAGGGTTAGCTTCAAGGATGACGTTGCTAGTGACGCGAAACTTTCACGAAAAAACGTGACAAGCTGCTCGGGCGACTCTCAGCAACGCTGCACTACTGCTACAACAATCTTTCCATATGCGTAGAAAACCAGAAGCACTTCTGAGAGCCAGCTCTCAATCTCCATTTATTTAGAATTGAGAACAAAGATTGTAAAAGTAGTAGTAGAGCACACTGCCCTCTATCGGCTTATTTCTAACTTTTGTTTTGGCGCTAGAGATCTTGCTGCCTTGTATGCTGGAAGCAGGAGGTGCCCAGCCAATAGCGGGGTGCGCGCGGGCCGCCCCAAAGCCTCATAACTCGCGACGCCTCGAGTCTGCGTCCATTCACTTCCGACGTTCGTGTTAGGTGTCTGTATGGTTCTGCTAGCAAGGTGTGTCTTGGTTCCAATTGCAATCGCATAGCGGAGATGATTGCCGACGTGTTCGCGCTGACATATTGCCTCAGAGCCTGTTCCTAGGGCAACCCTTCGCATCGTCTTCCTCCACGCCTGTACGCGCACGCCATCAAGGCAAACGTCTGCCTCGCTTTACCTACATACACATTCCACACCTTTCGCGACTGCGTCGCTGTAATACACACTGCATTGCCACTCGATTTGGAGTCGCATTTGCCTCATTCCATCCTACAAAAGTTGATCTGCATCTGAGACGGAGGCCCGGAAAAAGAAAGTCAAGGGGCTGTATACCCAGACTAGGATTCTCCATCAAGCCTGGCTGAAGAGCAGTTCTGTTCAGACTGGTTAATGAAGACCTGGTGGCGGACAGTCGCATTATAAAGAAGCCTTCACTTCCAGCCCTTGGCTGCTTGTGGTATACAAGAAATTGATACGTCCCATTGATTTGAAGCACGTCGCAGAGCTCTGGCGTTGGTTCTGCTTGCGTCTTCGTCCAGAACACTCTACACACGACTATCTGCGCAACCCATTCATTAAGCGCACGGTCCAACATCGTGCCTACGTTGTCCAAGTGATCACTCACTCTACTATCAGCGCAACTACCACCAGCTCGCGCTAGACCTACCTCGAATCATCTCACGAACCCCGCAATCTGCTGCATACCGTGTATAAAAGCCTAGAACCCGCCCTTCAATCACCCGCTCGACAACGTCTGTCGCCTTCCAAGATCCCACGGCCGTACCTTTCGCCAGGTCTCAGACCAAACCCACCAGGGCTTTACAGGACTATACGCCCTCGAAGATCCGCCTGGCAATCACCATGGACGCCGAACCATCTCAGCAGACTCAACCTGCGACTCAACAGGTCCTAGATCCACGGCGACTGGGCAGAAACAACTCCGGTCTTAACGACGGTGATATTGCCGACGTCTTGGTAATCCTCCACCCAGCCACTCCCACAGCCATACGCATAGTCGAACAGACAGCTCTGGAGCGACCTGAGCATGTCCTTTTCCGCAGCTCACTCGATTCCATGAGTAGTTCCATCACCGACGTCGAAGAGCAGGAGACATTCATCATCAACGCCCCTGAAGGACGGCAGGGTAGCAGTTCGCGTGCTGGCGCAGATCTGGCATTACGTATGTCGTCTGCAAAAAGGCTGAAGTTCAAGCCACTCGGATTCATATTTGGGCGCAATCACCAGAGCGCCGATGTCATTTTCGGTCAGGACTCCGGCAAGAGGATAAGCAATCAACACTTTCGCATATACCTCAACGCGGATGGCCTTCTCATGCTGGACGACATGTCGACCAACGGCACCATCGTTGACGATTCGCTTCTGAAGTGCAAGGACAAACGCTTCAGCAGGATGCGGATGCTCAGCTCAGGTTCAATCATCTGTATCCAAAACTCTAATGATGCAGAGATGATCAAGTTCATTGTGCGTATACCTTCTCGGGTCAACTACCTGGACCGCTTCCGTGAGAATTTGCGCAACTTCATCACCGAGTGCCAACCAGACTTTGGCGACGCACAGGGCAAGGCTGTTCAGCGAATTACAAAGCAGTATGGCGGGCCGTCGATGAAGTGGGACGGTGGTGAAACCTATAACATCGTCGGTATGTATTGCCTTCGTGGCTTGGTTGATACTTGCTAACTGTTCTCAGGCCAGATCGGTAAAGGCGCCTTTGCGACCGTCTATCAACTTGCTGAGAAGATGACTGGAAAGCTCCTCGCTGCCAAAGAACTAGAGAAGCGCCGATTTATGAAGAACGGTATGCTAGACAAGAAGATTGACAATGAGATGAAGATCATGCAAGATCTGCGGCACCCGAACATTGTCGAATTCGTCGAATACCATGACCAGGGTGATTATCTTTATATCATCATGGAGTTCGTGCGGCAAGGCGATCTGCAAGGCTACCTCAACCAGTACGGATCCATGAAGGAACATGTTGCGAGGTTGATGGCCCAGCAAATCTTGAGCGCACTCAGTTATCTCCACCGTGCGAAGATCACCCATCGTGACATCAAGCCTGACAACATCCTCATCTCCGATCTGGAACCTTTCACTGTCAAACTATCGGATTTCGGCCTTTCCAAAGTTGTCAAGCACGAGGAAACCTTCCTCAAAACCTTCTGTGGAACCCTACTGTACTGCGCTCCAGAAGTGTTTCCTGATTTTAGCGGCCAGTCGAAAGGTACCAAGCGCCGGCGTGGTGCCAAGACATACCACTCGTACAGCTCGTCTGTGGATATATGGTCCTTTGGTGGTGTCCTCTGGTACGCTCTATGTGGCGAGCCTCCGTTCAAAGGTATCGCAGATGCCACTGGCGAAGCCATGTTCAACAATATTATGCACACTCCCCTCGATCCGACACCGCTACAGAAGGCAGGTGTGTCTGCCGCTTGCATCGATCTTCTGACGCGCATGCTTCAGACCGACCCTGCAACTCGTCCCACAGATCGCGACTGTCTTAACCATCCATGGCTCAAAGATGGTGCACAATTCCTAGCCGACCCGACTCTCCAGTCCATCGCGGAAGAAGAGGAGCCAGAGGAAGCTGAGCAGCAGCTATCGCAGCTCAGTCTTCAGGAGGAGGAGATTCTAGAGTCAGACGAAGAAGGCGACATCCTATCTGATGACGAGCTCATGGCCTTTGTCACAGAGCGCCAGCCAAAGCGAGTTCGCGCTGATCCTTTGTACCCTCGAAATCAGGTGCGAGATCATGAGGATTCCAGCGTCGAGCCATCGTTTACTTCCTCACATCTTGTGAATGACGAGAGTTTTCAAGTTATTCCCACACCGAGGCAGCCTCGTTTGTTTGGTGAGATTGGACAGTCTGCTTTGCAGAGCTCTGGAGTTTTGAGTGCTCATGCCAATGATGCGCTCTCACAGGATGAATCTGTTCGTCTGGTTCAGAACGATGGAGCAGGCGACACTAGTTACACTACTCGTGAGGCAGAGTTTCAGGGTCCTTTTACTGCACCTGCGCAGCTCGAGCGCGGCTTCTCTTCGCCAAGCCTCCTTGGTGCGGAGTCTTTGGTACGAGATCTCAATATGACCTCGCCGCACTCACCCGTATCTAGAACGCAAAGCCCCGTGATGCCAGCGACACCGAAGACCCCGGAAGTCGTTCAGCATAGCTCTTTGGATCAGTCGTCCAAGGACTTTAGCCAAGATAGCGAGCCAACTCCGAGAGCACGACCTTCTGGGATGAACCGACAGATCAATCTTCCTTTGACTGCTTCCTACTACTACGACCCCAAAGATCCAACTACACATAATCTGGAGTATGCTTCTAGAGTGAGCGGATTCGATTTCGTGTCGAACAGCCGCGACGCTACAAGTAATACATCCGCATATCCTGACACGACAGCAGCATCGGAAGCAAGTGCGCTGTCGACAACATCGAGTGTTGCTGCAGCACCATCTACAGCGGTAGCAATTCCCTCGGTTCCGGTGGAGGTTGACATTCGTCCGCCACCACGGCGACTGGGTAAACTCATCGCAACCCCCGATTCCTTCGCGCCTAACCTTGTTCTCAACATCGATCAGAGCAAAACTTCCTGGGGCCGTTTGGGCAACAACACAATCGTATATGAGCACAGAGGTGATACACGCATTCCCAAAACAGCTTTCATCGTGTTCTTTTACTCGCCTGGTGGAGAGGCTCCGGAAACCGTAGAGGAGCTTTCGCAACAGGGCAAAGATTGGACCACCTTAGACAACCTGAATGTTGGCATCTGGACCTGCGCCACACACGGCATCTCGATCAACGGCAAGCACTTGAAGCAGAAAGACGATAAGGGCCGTGCTCTCTTTGGACATCTGCATACTGGTGACATCGTGCAAGTGTATCACGACGCCCGCGGAACTGAGTGCCTCAAATTCCGCTGCGAGTTCTACGTCGGAGCCGGCAAAGAGCCACGACCCGCAGGCAACAGCTTCGGCACACTGATCGGTAACAGGCTTTCACAGTAGACTTGTCTTTGCCGAGAAAGCATCCGCATAACAACGTTTGTGCATCACAACAGCATCATCTCATTTCTCGGTCATCATCATTCTGTTTGAGTTAGCGGGCGTTGACGGTTCCTGTACTACTATCTCCATGCTATCTTTGTGCATATTCTCTTTGTAATAGCATCACCTCGGTGTTGGGGCTCCAAGATCGAGCGAAAATTGTCATTCTTAGTCGTGAACGCACACTGGGTGGATGGTACATGAGCGACATAAACATACTGTTTTGTATTTGGTGGAACGTGTTACGAGCATGAATTTGGGAAGAGGCTAGAGATGGAGCTCGCATAGTCAGACGCCTAGAAAGGCGAGAACATCAATCGATCCATTGAGACAATAATACTGTCAGTATGACATAGCAGCCCTTGGTCCTTGTCGCACTTCTCAGATGGCCGAAATTGACCAAAAAGGGCCTTTGTTAAAGACTGGTCTTGGGATGACCAAGACTTGAGATTGCATGACCATAAGCAAGTGAGAGCCTCAACTTCAATTCTCGTTCTCAATACTGGGAAAATATATGACAAGCTGAACAAAGAGGTTGCTCATTCTTCCTGTATTAGTATGAATCAATTGGCGTACCTAGGTGGTGCTCACTGTTCGTTTCTTTCCTTGCTCTTGCAAAGTCCTTTCTGTCGTCCTTGCGTGTCAGATCTCGTAGCCTGCACGGAGTGCTACCGTGAACTGCTGACACGAACTGAGGATAACGGCATACCGACAACATATTGTCGATCTTAGAGCCCCCTCACTCATTTCGTATCTATGAAACTAGTTCATGGGGGCGCGGTTGTAATATCCAAGTCCAAGACCGTGAGATGGGGTCGTTCAAAATACCCAAGTAGCCCTGTGGTCTACATAGAAGTTTTTGGCGAACGATAAATGGTATTGTTGACTAAGCCTCTGAACTTACCACTAAACTGCTAGAATGTAGAACCACACTAGGCCGGTACGATCCGGTTCCACCAGGAGTGCCGGTGGAGCTTCGGGATGGTCGGATGCGTGCAGGCTTTGTCGTATCTCGCGTACTTGGGATACGATCACGAGGGTAAATTGTATTCAAGATGAGACACCCGCTTTGTCGTCGAATTTGTGACACAAAACCCATAGGTATAAAGCGCGATCGATTTGCCTCTTGCATCTAAACATACAGAAAGATCTTCAAGAGCAACTTGACAAAGCTGCTGATGTCTGTGAAGTCGTCTCCTTGCAAGCCGAATTGCACCCCGACAGACACGCTGTTCACAAGCGCCTCCAAAGGCATAGTGAGAGTACTACAGGTAACATTTATGGGATTGTGTTTCTTCTAAACCAGTGGAATATATGCCTTCCCTCTTTGTCGGGCCCGTCTACTCCTCAACCGAATAATACCAAAGATCGTTCCAACAAAGGCCGTGGCAACACTTGCGATCGCCCATGGTCGCTCTACGAACCACAATACCACGGCGACATCCCCACCATGCCATGATCCTCCAGGCTTATGACCGAAAAAGGTGTATTCTTCTGAGTAGAAGACTCGCGGTAGGACGACGAAGGAATCTGAGTCTGGGTGGAACAAGTCAGCTATCAGGATTGTTTTTGTTTGTTGAGCATAAGTTGCTGACTTACCAAGGTCGTCTCTGGCCCCGCGCTGCATACATTTTCCATCGGGACATTCCTCGAACCATTCTTGCAGTATCGTACTCGTGAACTGTGGCCCAGTCGTCCAGAAGATTGTAAGGTATGGGAACAGCAGATTCCAGTTGTGTGTCACCAGACCCTCTGTCATCCTCTTCACGATCGGATGCTTTGCTGCGGATGCCATCAGGTCGTTATTGACACCCAAAGGCGATGCTTCCGGAAACCAGGCTGGAAAGTCAAGCAAAGGATCCAATGAGCGTCGACACGCGACATCTAGGTCCATGTATACACCACCAAAGTGATAAAGCGCGAAGTACTTCAAGGCGTCGACCTTCTGAATAGGGTACTTGTAGTTGTCATATGTTGGTAAGAACCAGGCGTACTCATTGGATAGAAACTCGCGAGCGCTCGTTGCATTCCACATGCGGATCTCGTAGCTTGGGTTGTGCTCGCGACATAGTTGCGGTGATCCAAATCCAATCGATGGGCCTCCAGAAGGCCCTTCATGGCCTGGGTAGATTCTTTCGAACCATATGTAGTGTATCGTACGTGGGATCTTGGTTCCGTTGTAGGTGGAAGAGTAGTCGGACTCCTGAGGCTGCTGGTTGTTTGCCCGCGATTCGTTCAATTTCTTCGCGTAGTCGGTGGGGAAATCGTCGAATGTGATTTGCTGTTCGACGAGGAAAGACTGAAAGACATATTGGTGCCAGATGACGCTCACTATTTTGAGCAACACTGCGGCAGCAATAACTCTAACGACGAGTTGACGGACAAACATCTTTCCACTATTGTATAGATGCTAGGTTTGGTGAGTAAGGGGTGGGACACACTGTTCTGACATGAGGAAGTAGGAGACTTTTCATGCTCTCCATCAACTGCATGCCCCTTTCTCCCATTCATACAGCCGTCTCGGGTACACCGCCCTTGACGCTAGCCTCGTACATACTACAACATTGATACACCTTGACACTTACGCCCTGTGATTGACAAGGCCCTCGTCAGCTGCTGTGGTCATCCTAGGGATACGAGTTTCAGGAGGAGAACCGTGGGTAGCATGCCAAACAGTGCACATCCTCGATCCATAGTGCGGTGTAGTGATCGTCCGAGGCTGGCAGGTAGTCAATGCTAGCGCCCAAATTGTCACCGTGCTTGGACAGAAAGAGAAGCGACATGCCACCGTGGATTTACTATCATTGCAAACTTCTCAACATAGGTTCCAGTTTAAATCTAACGAAGGAACCGATAAACATTATCTCTTATCTAGCCGCCCCAAGACTTGATGAGTTGCCTTGCTTCGTAGTAGGTATGAGCAACCTGACGGTACTTACCAGCGTCGGACCGAAGGACCAGTTTTGTCAAGCTTATTAAAGCTCCGAGTATGGTTCCATCGTCGACTTCGAGCACTTTGGGCACGGGAAGTGATGTTGTGAAACGTGGAGGGGCGCTCGAACACTGTGGCTATGCTACCTAGCTCCTCGCGGTCGCATAAGCCAACTATGAATACAGGTACCGAGCTAGCTTCTGTTAAGCGGATGTGTTTCTACTGTAGTAACGGCACGGTGAGATGTCTTGTGCCGAGGCTCCGTCAACTAGGGTTCGGTCCGTATTCAGTGATTTTCCAGATGCATCTCGCGTTTCTTTCTCTAGCCGTGATGCTTTAATGTTCGGCGGTAACAACGCGCGTACCTTAAAATCAACTTTCTTGTCTGTTCTTACCGCTTAACTTACAGCCGATTGGTTATAGACGACAGTGTACATGATCCCTTAGGGGCTCCTGTATTGAGGCCAACGGCGTTGCCGCAACTAGCAGCGAAGCGAGACATGACTTCTAGATGGAGAAATTACATAACACTGGGTCTGATCTGGGGTATCGCGACTATTAATAAAGTAGCGCTTGTCTTGTCCCTTGACGCGGCTTCGCATGATTTGGCGAACGCTTGTTTTGAATGATGGAGTTGGGTTGCGGTGAGAACGGCGGCCCTTTGGTGTAGCGAGGATGCCGGCTTGATGGACTAGAGGACTGCCTCGCTACATGTTGGGATAGGCGCTGTACAAATGAGCTCTCTATGGTAATCGAAATGATTTGACTGCGCCACGGGTGTTTCAGAATCAGAATAAGTGAGTGTCAGTCAGGTGCGGAGAATCGAGCCGAAAGGAAAAAATTGCGACACAGGTCTGGCGCATGCCGACTACTTTCGCATGACGTGGATCCACCAACGGAATTCCCGATGTCTTCGTCGGTTCCTGGTTTGAGGTGGAGCATCAGCACATGTTTTTAGTGCGAACAAGACCACTCAGCTTCAACGGCGCCATCATCACGGGTAGCTTGACTCTAGAAAACTGACTTAGCCTGGGTTCCACACCCGAAGAACATCGAGTAATTGTCTATAACCAACACTCAACGCGTGAAGCCGCGCTGGAAGCGAACTAGTCGACCGGCGAGTTCTGACGCGGCCCCCGTATCCGCTAGATGCGCACATTCGTGGGTACTTTAAAGAACTGAATGACCCATTGTTAGTGGTATCACCTAGACTCCTTCGTGTGTGTGGTAGCAGCTACCATTTGTTGTCAGCTCATTGTACATTTCAGGGGTTCCTCGTTCCCACGTTGTACGATCCAAGGTTCCCGCATTGCCAGGTGGTCTGTTCTCGCCAAGTCCATCCGCGAAAATGTTGCTGCACAGCCCTAACCCTAAAGTTGCGCCTTCTCTTGCCATATCGAGAATGGGTTGTGTACATAAGCTGGTTCAACTGGGATAGCAGGCGACAGGAGTAGATGCAACATCGGCCAGATGCGCGGTGTTGCGCACAGGGCAGGGCAGATTCCAATCTTTCACACTTAGGTAATACATTTAATTCCGCGAATCAGCGCGACACATCGCGTGGTACGTCTAGGTACCACCTGGGCAGTGTTATGTGTTCCTGTGCTTCATCCTTGCAACTTGCTTTACGTGATAAGCCACACGTATATTGCTATGAAGATCCCATATTCCTAGCTAGGCACTGTCATGTAGCGACGATGCATTACCCTCTTCCCCAATCTTCAGTCCCTAGTATACGTAGATGAAATCTTCGTTCTCCATATCTGTCAAATCCGAGAAGCCATTGTCTTGCTCCTGTCTCTGGTCTTGCGCCTCCATTTCCACTCCTTTCTGTGTCATTTCCTTTTTCTTCAACATACTTTCGTCAATTCTCACTGCGCTCTTGCCTAATTCCTCTCTTCGCTTCGCATGTCTCTTGTTCAACAGTGCCAAGTACATAGGAATGAGGAGTGCGATGATAGCAACCAGCGCGAACATTACCAGGTTGGAGATAAGGCCGGGCCGGTATAGAGGTGCGTCGTCAACAGAGTACAAGAGTGGACCGATGACGTTGCCTGTGCACATGCCGATGAACACCATAGCCGACGTACACTTCTTCTTCGTGTCACCAGCGGTGTTCTGCACGTGCCAAGTGTATATCAAAGGTGTGATGGCAGCAAGACATGATACAAGGTAGTATCCAAAGAGCAAGACGCCTTTGTGCTGACGGGGTACGGTCAACATCATGATCGTGCCGATAATGGGTAGGATCGCGACAAGGGCAATGGCAAGACCTTTGCGACTCCAACGTGCCGCTCCCCAGGAAGATCCCAGGATACAGACGACCTGAATGACACCGAAGGGAATGTTGAAAAGAATAGATTGGAAGTTAGTATAGCCAAAGTCGCGGATGATGAGATTCCCAAAGGTGGATATACCGCCGCTTGCTATGCTTTAAGAGAGATATTAGTAACAGGCCTCTGATGCAACTAGGTCAACTACTTACGAGATAGCGATGATGGCAATGAACCAACACCAAGTCTTGAAGTCGATCAAGGTCTCCCAGACCTGATCCCACTTCCACTCTCCAGACTGAATACCCATTTGGTTAGCCCTCAGACGCTCGACCGCAATGAATCGTTCTCGCTCGGTTAAGTATTTGGCTTTCATCGGGCTATCCGGCATCAAGACAAGGACGACGAAAGCATACGCTACAGTCAAGAGACCGCAGAACATGAAGATAACCTGGTACTTGTATAGCGAGTCACTATTGATGTGTCCAAGACCGTAGGTGAAAAGGGACCCAACAATGAATGTGACACCGTTCATAGCGTTCCAGTAACCCGTTCGAAGAGTTTGTTCGGAACGGCGCCACCACATCGTTGTGGTCGCAACACACGCAGGAGCTATCATGGCTTCGAAGGAACCCAATACGAATCGCATACCGAGAAGGCTTTTGAAATCAGTACAGGCGGACATGATGGCCAGGCTGCTACCCCAGAGGAAGATAGCCGTTCCGATGACCTTTCCAGTGGGCAGTTTGACGAGGATGAATGCGGCGAGCGGTTGCATGACTAGTTGGGCAAGATAAAGGATAGAACCAAGCCATGAGTATTGTCGTCCTACTAGTCCTGCATCCTTTTGCAGACCGAAGATAGAGACGTAGGATAACGAAGACTTATCGAGCTGTTGGAAAAAGTAGGCTCCTCTGAATATGGGTGTACAAGGTCAGTGCATATCTCACATGTAGTTCGTACAGAGATACTCACAGCAAAAGAGGGAGAACTCGATAGTCCACGCGCTTGAGGAGTGCGTGCTCTTCTTCGTAGGAGAAAGATACATCATCGACATGCGCATTGGCTAGAAACTTGGCTGCAGCGTCGGCTTTCGCAATATCCTGTCCAACTGTGGGGGTGGAGTGCTCGACATGGGTGATGGTGTCGTCTTTGGGAGTTTCAGTATAGGTTGTCGCCATGATGTTGCAGAGCGATGACTTTAGGATAGGTACGTGTTCTTCGTAATTATCTCCTAGGTGGTGGAATCATCTACTTATCAGTGGAAGGCTCCAGTTCGGAGAATAAGAACCGACCGGTTGGGTCGACGATTCTTGCTCGCATCTTCGTGTTGGGTATTGAGCATCCACATGGCCATGCGTATCTCAAGCTTCCCGGTCGCAGTCAAAGCCCCTCATAGCCATGCTGATCCACGTATCACATCCTTCCATCCGTTGTCCATCCGCGCAAGTAGCACATCAACACAAGCTTTTGGGTAAGGAGTGAGCTTCCCCGCAGAGCTCACGCGGTAAACCCCATGCTTAGCTACGGTCGCCCCTGCTTCACTTTCCCCATGGGGGCGGATCCTGTGGGGCCTCTTCTCGAAACATTGGTTCACCAACCGGCTATAGTGGCGGCAAAAGGCAGGATCGACATCGCGATATCGCGTGGTGCAACGTTCGGGGTGGGATGCGCCGAATTCGACGGCCTAGCCGGGGTAGCGATACACCGATGCGTCGTCGTGGGAAACTTCCTAAGAGGTTAAGAGGTGGCTGCAGAACAAAGTCTTGACCTACCGTACGCTTGGTTTAACGTTCATTCTCGTATCTTTTATTAGCAAAAATGACGGGGGGGAACAAACAAAAGAGATATGCTCTGATTGGTACAGGGGGTCGTTCGTCCTTCTTCTACACAGCGATAGCCACGACCTACAAAGAGACCTCTGTTGTTGTAGCGCTATGCGACACCAACCAGACACGACTGGACTTTGCGAACTCACAGTTGGAATCTCTCGGCCATGCCAAGGTTCCCACTTTCAAAGCGTCGGATTTCGACCGAATGATTCGAGACACGAAACCAGATGAGGTCATCGTAACAACCATCGATCGCACACACAACATCTACATTGTTCGCGCGCTGGAACTAGGGTGCAATGTTGTAACGGAGAAACCCATGACTATTGACGCACCACGGTGTCGTGAGATCTTCGATGCTGTTGAGCGAACGGGCAAGAAAGTACGCGTTACGTTCAACTACCGCTACGCACCGCACAACACAAAGGTCTGGGAACTTCTTCGTTCTGGTGCAATTGGAAGGGTGACGAGCATACACTTCGAATGGATGCTCAACACGTCGCATGGCGCAGACTACTTCCGCCGCTGGCACCGGGATAAGCGTAATAGCGGTGGGCTACTCGTCCACAAATCAACCCATCACTTCGACCTCGTCAATTTCTGGTTATCGTCGCGTCCGGAAACTGTGTACGCGCAGGGAAATCTGAACTTCTACGGGCGAGAGAACGCTGAGAAGCGAGGCGTTCAAGACTTCTACACAAGAGCCCATGGCAGTGAGGTGGCGAAGAAAGATCCATTCGCACTGCACATGGACCAAAATGAGAAGCTGAAGAAGATGTACCTCGATGCCGAGCACGAAGACGCATACTATCGCGATCAAAGCGTCTTCGGCGACGGCATAAGCATAGAAGATACAATGAACCTCCTGGTAAAGTATGAGAACGGTGCGGTACTCACCTACTCCCTGACTGCATACGCACCATGGGAAGGCTTCCGCGTGTCGTTCAACGGCACTGGGGGCCGTGTGGAAATGGAAGTCGTCGAGAACAGCTACGTGAACAGCGGAGGTGACCAATCGCTCGAGGGATCACTCGAAAAGCGATCGATCACACTCAGAAAGCTGTTTGAGAAGCCTGAGGACATAGAGATCCCTGATTCTGTTGGGGCGCATGGCGGAGGCGACGAGGTCCTGCTAGCAGATTTGTTTGGTGAGCAAGGTGCAGAGATCGACCAGGATATGAGAGCTGCTAGTCACGTTGACGGTGCGCTTTCAATTCTTACGGGTATCTGTGGAAATAAGTCAATGGCTACTGGACAGGTTGTTAAAGTTAGCGACGTGTTCGTGGTGTAACTGTGTATGGCGTGTCGGCCGTAGTAGGATAGTGAACTATCGAATTTCTCGGTATGCACGCAATGATACGATGTGGTATCTAGTGTTTCCGCATCTCAATAAAAGATCACGGTGGCTGGTAGTGACTAGTGACTTCGTAGAAATAAGCGTCATCGTGTGGGCCGAACCGCGGCTGCCCCGAACCCTGACGAACAACGCTAAGATCGACGGGTCTCTCATTCCCGATGATGTTCGTGAGTAGCTTTTCGTCACCGACATGTTGTTTGCTTGTCTCATCAGCTAGCTCCTTGACATTCTAGCGATATTGGAAATGTTGCGCCCCCTGCAATACCTTCCGCACATATGTCCACTTTCAGAGGCGTCATAGCTGGTGAACATTGTTGCGCTACCCTTCTCAATCGATATGCAGACTAACATCTTGCTATAGAATTTCCCCACATCAGGATAGATTATTTCCGTCAGCAACCGGAGCACAAAGCGCCGTTAGCATGCTTCTTGAGTCATGTACACTCTGATCATTTGGCCGGCCTCGAGTCGTTACGCGCTCCGTTTGTGTACTGTTCAGCTGCGACTAAGGAGGTGATTACTAAACTTGTTCGGCTCTGATGAACTTCACTGTAAAACTGACATGTCTTGTAGATACTGCTGCGACTAGAGAGATTTTACTATCGTATCAACTTTGCTAAGGGTATCCTTGAGAGTAGCAATGTCACTTACGACAGAAGCATGCGCAAACTGGCTAAGGCGCTCCCTCTTGACACACCAACCTTGATTGAATTAGCGCCAGGAAACAGTATCAGGGTAACTCTTATCGATGCGAACCATTGCGTCGGTGCCGTCATGTTTCTGATCGAGGGCAATGGTAAAGCAATACTGTACACCGGCGATATCCGTGCGGAGGAATGGTGGGTAAACTCAATAGTACAAAACCCAGTACTATTGCCATATTCACTCGGAAACCGAGAGCTCGATTGCATGTATTTGGACACGACTTTCGCTACGAAAAAGGAGCCCTATCGACAATTTCCGAGTAAAGCACAAGGCATACAAGAGCTGCTGGACAAGGTGGGTGAGTATCCGCGCGATACAATCTTTTACTTCCATTCTTGGACGTTTGGGTATGAGAACGTATGGATAGCGCTCTCTGCATTCCTACACTCGCGCATACACCTTGACGAGTATCGAGCGCGTGTATACGGTTCATTGTCTACGCTAAATAAGCGGCAATTGCGAGAAGCAGGCCTCGATGTCCCAGCAAGTAACAAGCCGCTTCAAGAATCTGGACTGGAGATCCGCGAGGCTCCTGCTTTATGCGGTTTTAGGAATGGAAATCACATACAACCGGGTTGTCTGACGTCTCAGGAGGACGTCCGCATTCATAGTTGTGAGCGTGGCATGGGTTGTTCTGTCCTGGACCGCGATTCGAACGCAGAGATCATACACATCATCCCCATCGTTACGCGCACCGACGGAGTGGATATCGCCGAACTAGGCGCTGGAGGTGGCAAGGGCGATCTCGATCAGAAAGAAGAGCTAGAGTCTGGTGGAGTGGGCGGCATGGACAAGTTATTGGAGCTCTGTGCTGCATCCATAGACGATGAGCGTTTGCTCGCGAAAGTAGTTGCGTTGGTACGGCGTACTCTCATCGAAGATGGCAAACTCGACCTCGACATGCAGCTTCAAAAGCACATTCATGACACGCAAGACGACGTGTCTTTGGAAACTCTCGTCTCTATATTGTCATCTAATGCTTTACAAGACTCCGGAATGGAACTGCCGTCTAATAAGACGATTCGATTTCCATACAGCCGCCATTCTTCATACTCCGAACTTCGTGGCTTTGTTAGGGCCTTCAGTCCTAGAGATGTATTTCCATGCACTGTTGACGATGTTCATTGGACACTCGAGCTTAGCATGCGAAATCTGTTTGGCGATTTGTGCTCGGCTGATCTTTTTCGCCACGATACCATAATGATGGAGATTTTCGAAGCAAGATTAGCCTTCGAGGGCCGACAAAAGCGATACAGAGGAGAGAACCAAGCGGATACGCAAATGACTGATGATGGGGCCCATGAACGGGATGTCATACTCCCTACCTCGAACGACCTCGCTTCAAGCACGCCGACCAAATCAGGAAGCTTTGGGGTTCGGAGGGTTCTTCCTACATCAGAAACACCTTTTGCGCATAGTTTTCGTCAGGAAGTGACCGATCAAACTCCAGAAGATCAATCTATCCACTTTGCATCGGTGGCCAAACAGCACACCACGGCTTCCGATTCTTCCTCCAGGATAGATTTACTGGCACCCAGCTTACACAAAAGGCGACGAAAGACAAATCGGCAACTTGCTTACGACGCAGCAATTGGAGCCGATGGTCTTTCTTGGAGCGACTATGGTGGTTTAGTTTCAACCAGAAGCAGGGCCGTCCAAGATGAGCCAGAGCTCTGAGAGAAACCCCGATCTTGCGACCCTTTGCTAATATGGGCGATTTGACGCTCACATCTGCTGCAGAGAACATGGTTTGTTGTAATGCGGTGGCAAAAGGAATAGTGTGGGAAAGCTTTTGAGATGATATGGTGTGGTTGCTGTACTCCTTCGCATTGGCATCGAGGGTCCTAACTTAACAATGTATTTAAAGATCAACGTGGTTCATTTTTTGCAAAAAATACTACCCTCACCTTTTCACTTCTATCAGATCCTTTCGTGTTCTCTCTCTACCTCTCCGTCAGACTGTTCTTGCTCGCGCTCCATCCCTCCGCAGCTCAAGTCAGCACGACACACCAACGTCTTTTCTTCGAATAACCCTGTGCCATCTCCCAACCTCCCTTCCTTTGCGATGCGTTCAGCCTGCTTCGTATCCACCCACCAATATTCCTTGAACCCTCTTAGCGGGAAATCTCTAACTTTGTCGTCACCTCCGTCTAGTCCCACGTACCCCCGAACTGCCTTATGTAAATCATTCACGTAAATCTGCATCAATGTTGGCCTATCTAGCTGCCAGTCTGCTAATTCGTGAATACTAGGTAATGGCCAGCAGTCGTCCCAGTGCGCTCGTAACGAATCGAGACGACCAAGATCAGCCGGCAGGCCTGTGAACTCTACGAACTTGCGTTCCACAGCTGACGCAAGAACTTGCCATGCGCGCCCGTGTCCCAATGTATTCAGGTTCCATTCAGTACTCCAACAAGCTTGGCAAGCATAGTAACGAAAGAATATATGACAGGCTTCGTGTAAAAGCGTGCTGAGCATTAAATTGCAGTCTATAGATGGTATTATGACGATGCTGTAGCGAAAATAACGCACAGACGCCACGCCAATTGCCGTTTCATATCTGGGGTGTAGGGGAGTAGTAGCCCAACGAAAGCAGGAGAGGCGACGCGGAATGTCGGAGCCGAAGAATAGAATGTTGATATGCTTCCAAAGCTCGCGCATTGAAGATTCAGGGAAGATTGTGTCAAGACTTGCAGATGGTGTGGATGGTGTGATGGCAAAGAACAGTGGCATGTGCTCTTGAACCCATATTTGAAGGTTCATCAAAGCGGCTAGTTGCGTGTTATTAAGAGATTCTAGTGGGCGGTCGAAGTATTTCACTGCTGTTCTAGTCAGTTCCATTGCTTCAGCACGGAGCGCAACGTTCATTTTCAAGGGTTTGTAGCACTGATTTCCGAACTCGTTTTTGGTGCTGTCGGGTTTGAGTTTGGGATGGTCGTGTGGATGTATCTTGCAGTTCCAATGGGACTTGTAGAAACGCGGATCACACTGATCACAGTTGCATGCTGGTTGGGGATCCTGGGCCTCGATAAGTGCGCGAAGACCGTCAAGGGTATCTGGGCACGGGAACGTCTGCTTGCTCCTACGCCGAAGAGCGTCTTTGATGGTAGATTTGATGTGTAACTTGATGTAATCTTGGGGCATCTCCATGACGCAGGAGTGGGTTGGTGGGAGTCGATGTGTTGTGTCCAGGCAGATCTGCAACTCCCCCACAATCCGCTCTATTTGTACCCAGGAATTGGTGTAGAGAATTTGATTCACCCAAAAACATGCAAGCTTCCTCATCTGTAGATCACGTTCGTGCAGTGAAGGGCTACGTACGTTGACGAACTACCGTTGAACTTTTGCATGGAATCTATCGTTGCTCGTCGGCTGCCTAAACGCCACGTAAAAATGCTTCAATGACCTACGCCACCTGCTACCCAATTCATGAAATCAGGGTCGTTTGGATTTGGAAACAGTCCTCTGTCTGGTGGCGGCTGTCCTTCCGCCTGCTGTTGCTGCACCGGCATTCCCTGATTCAGCTGCTGTTGTTGTTCCTGTTGCTGTCTTCTCTCTTCCTCTTGTCTTCTCTGCCTCTGTGTCCTGTAGTACAGCAAGAATGCCAAAGCGCCGCTCAGAGCCAGAATGATGAGCGACTCGAGAATATCCGAATCAATATCGTCGCCGTGGTAGCCGTCACCGTAGTAGTCGTCGCCGGCTGTATGTGTGTCATCGAAGTCATCAGGCTCGTATTCATCCCAGCCGGCGAGTTCGGCTTCGAGGAAAGCGTTGAGCCACTCCGAAAGTGTCCATTGTTTCTTGACGACTGCAGCCATATTAGTACCAGATCGGTCGAAATGTTTTCAGAAGTGGCGTCTTACCGGGCTCCTCTTGGATAGACTTGATGTTGCCATTTGTGAAGGTATTCCACCAACTCCGGATCCTGAGTTTGTACAACGCTAGGATGACGGGTAGGTAAGCCTCGCGCGGATTTGTCTCCAAGGCAAGATCATAATGTCTTTTGGCAAGATGGAAATCTTGATCAATGCCGATGCCATTCTCGTGCATCCAGCCCAAATTCCACATGGCTTGTGCGCTTCGCATGGTCTCTGCTGCTGCTGTGTAACAAGCCACAGCCTTTTCGGAATCAGGATGTGTTCCGAGACCCATCAGATAGTAATCTCCCATCTTGACCATGGCGTCAACATTCTTCTGTTCTGCAGAGCGCGTCCAATATACTAGCGCCAGGAATGCATCGCTAGCCAGCGAAGGCTTCTGCTTCATGAAGGGAACGAGCGAGTCTAAGGTAAAGCGAGGCTTGACTTGGTCGAGAAGGTAGGCGACGTTAGCCTGCGCAACCTCGAAGCCTTGTTCAGCTGCCATCATGTAGCTAACGAGTGCAGTCTCTAGGTCGCCATTCGCGTAAGCCTCATTGGCTTCTGGAAAAGATGTAGAGACAAGCTCGGCCTTCTCTGCGACGATCTTGTAATATGTGGCCGCTAGAGGACAAGACTTGGTGCGAGCGATGCCGTTGTTCGTCATTTCAGCTAAGTAGTAGAAGGCCTCGAGATGCCCATGCCTAGCTGCAAGCTCAAAGTATTTAGCCGCGATGGCGATATCGCCTTGGTCCAGAAAGAGCGCACCAAGTCGGACTTGTGCAACTGCCAAATCCTGGTCTGCAGCTGCACCGAACAGTTCAGCAGCCTTTACAGCGTCCTGAGGCACGCCTAGGCCTTTCAGATACATGATACCCATCGAGTACTGCGACAGTGCATCACCTAACTCCATGCCACGTCGAAACCAGGTTCTTGCGATCTCGAAACTTTGTGGCATACCCTCGCCGCGCAGGAACATCCGGCCAAGATAGCCAGCGGCCTTCGCAGCTAGCTTCTCGGTAGTCGGCGATACATTTGCGTTAATCTTTCCGTCTTTTGTCCAGTACATGCGGGCAAGTTCCAAGAACCGTTTCTTAGCCGCCGGAAGGTCTCGCTTCAACGTTCGTGCGCCGTCGTAATTGAGTTTAGCAAGATTGAATGTGGCCCTAGCATCACCCTTTCGGGCCTGCAGATCCATATATTCGAAGACGTCGTCGAGGGAGGAGAAGGCATCAGATTGAGCGCTTGCAACCTTGGCGTTGGGTCCCGAACTGCTCGTACTTGCACCTTCGCCATACACACCGCCTTGATCGTCAGCGATATTGTATGACTCTCGCGGCATAGAATGCCCGCCTGGTGGACCAGACCGCATGTATGCAATAGCCTTCTCAGCCGCCGCTTTGTAGAAATGTACAGCCTCGTCACAGTTCCGCGGAGTGGATATGCCCGCCGAATGTCTATACGCAACAGCCATTTCTGACCGTACGTCTCCACCTTCAGCGCCCAATGTGTAGTATAGCATAGCCTTGGACTGGTCTTGCTTGACTGCCCCGCCGATGCCAGTCGCGTGCATGAAACCAACCATGTGCTGTGCCGAGGCATTTCCATTCAGAGTCGCGAGCTCGTGGTATCTTCGAAAGGACTCGGAGTAGTTGCGCGGGTGCGTGTAGTTGCCGTAGAAGTTCATCTCGGCGAGAGTAAAGATTGCATCGGGGTTCTTCTGGGCCGCGGCCTCTTCCAACAAGTCAACGGCCTGTGACAGGGAATGTCCAAGTTTCTTGGGCTGCGGGTTCGTGGTCAACAGCTCCTGCTGCGGCGGTCCATTCATGAAGAGCAGGAAGAAGACTTCCTTGGCGTAGTACGCGCTGGTACCCAGTATGCCAGACTTTTTATCGAAATTCCACCATGGCGCCGCAGCCGGTTTGATCGTGTGTAGAAGCGCCATAGCATCGTCAAAGGCCAGTACGCCCTGGTCTGGGTTTACATCTCCTTCTACGTTCCCCCATCCCGACTTCCAAGCCTCTCTGGTCTGCCCCGAAGAAACGCATAAGAATAGCGAGAGAAAGACTGCGGGTCTACCAGTCAGTCAGAAGCTACTTCAGTCGCATGTGCAGATACGTACCAAAAAGAAGCGGCACAAGCCGCTGTAGCTGCGGCCTCATTGCGGGTATATGTCGAAATTCAAAGTAATGGGAAGAAAGAAACTCATGGCGTCATCTCGCGGGGGTCCGAAGCAGAGGCGCGACTACTTGTACGCAGTCGTGGTGCAGTTGTTTGTAGAGGCCAGCTTTCCACTATCACGGCAGTTACGCCCCCCGATGCGTGGCTTCTGCAGCCAATGAGCGTTGACGTCACTTATGTCACACGTTCGCGCGCCGCAACAACGCCGCGTACTTTCCCGGCTTTCACTCATGGGAATCTGGCAAATGTCCTCGCTTGCATCAAGCTTCCGCGCTCTCGCGATATTTCTCCGTCGCTATCTTGCTTCTTTCGCGGACGAAAGCCTGCGGGCAAGGACAACCGACCTCTTTCCGCATTTGTCATCGATGGAAGCACTAACATCCTTGCACGTATCATCATCATGATTCCCGTCTTGTTCCTACGCGTTTTCCTACGCGATGTTCATCTTCCCACTATCGCTCTTTGATAGCACTTTTCTTGTCCCCTGAAATCGTATCGAAGAACCTACATCATGGCAGTCTTGAACGCCTCATCAGAGCGCGCGCCTCTACTTCGGCGTTCGACGTCGCCAAGCTTGTCGGACAGAGATGGTAAAGATGGTGAAGCAGCCATCTCGACGTTAAGAGGGTCACTTATTGTCGGATCTGTTGGTCTTTTGATTTTTCTCCAAGGTATGTCTATCCGATGTCTGAAGCACCATCAGCATGTTTTCTCTTCCCACTTTCGACTATGTGTTGTGCCATCCTTAGATGAGTGAGGTTATGCACCGTGGCAAACTAGTAGAAGCCATTTGGTATTATATTCTCGCGGTACTTTTTCAAACGACGTTCTAATTGCTATGGTAGCCACAAATATCTCCATCCTTACCACAACCCAGTCATCTATTGCTGCAGACTTAGATGCCTTCGAAACCGCTAGCTGGTTTACTTCTTCGTACCTCATCGCCATGTCCTCTCTCGCTCCCTTAATGGGACGACTATGTCAGGTCTTTAGTCCGCGTCTATGCATGTTCTTTTCCACCATGTTGATCTGCATTGGATCGGTCACAACGTCCACCTCCGTATCTTTCGAGCACTTCATTCTTGGTCGCGTGGTGACTGGAGCTGGTGGTGGTGGCATCTTCATTGTTGCTAGTATCATGGCAATTCAGATGACTAGCCCAAAACGGAGAGGCCTCTACATGGGTCTTGCCAACACTGCAATGACGGTCGGTGTCTCGCTAGGAGCGGTGATAGCGGGTGCGCTTGAACCCAGGATCGGATGGGTAAGCTGTTACTCTAACTCCAAGTCATCGTCAGTCGCTTATTGACACGTGCAGAAACCACTTTTTGGTATACAAGCACCAATAAGCTTAGTGGCCGGCTTGGGTCTGCTGTTCTCTATTCCAGCTAGCCATACATCAAAGAACATCAAGTACGAAAGCCTCTCGATTCGTGAGAAGCTCGCCCGCATCGACTACTCTGGAGCGCTCCTCCTGACCACCACCATTGTACTCTTTCTTCTCGGCTTGTCTGGTCCAAAGGTCCTCCCAACACCCATTATTCTATCGGCCCTCGCTCTGCCAGTCTTCGTTCTCAATGAGGCCTACGTCGCTGGCGACCCTGTCATTCCAGTCTCTGTGCTGCGGTCGCGCGGTACCCTATTGACCTGCCTCGCCACGACTGGTTTTATGATGGCTCGTTGGAGTATCCTTTTCTACACGCCCGTGTATGCGCTTGCCGTTCGAGGCTGGGCGCCTGCCGTTGCTGGCTCGATCCTCATCCCTACGAATGCCGGCTTCGCAACTGGCGGTCTTCTTGCTGGCATCTTTCACATCAAACGCACAGGCAGCTTCTACCTCCATACTGTTGTCGCCATGGCACTTTTCCCAATCACGATGGCTGTGCTCGCCCTCATCTCCACGCCCACAAGTCCATGGGCTCTATACGTTGCCATGGTCTTCCTCAACGGCCTTGTCACTGGTGCTGCAACAAACTACGCATTAGTCCATCTCCTACATCTTACGCTGCCAGAGGTCCATCCGATTGTCATCTCCCTCCTTGCTACCTTCCGCGGCTTTTCTGGCTCTTTTGGCTCAGCGATTGGTGGTGGCTACTTCGTCCGTGTGCTGCACAAGTCTCTGGACAGGGGCTTTGCGAAAGCAGGGCTGAAAGGCCGCGGTGAGCTTATTAGGAGATTGCTGGGAAGTCCTGCACTTGTGGGAAAACTGGAAGGTAAGGATAGGATCGTTGCCGTTGGGGCATATGCGGATGCACTCAAGGCGTTATTTCTCTGCGCCGTAGGGCTCTCGGTTATTGTTGTTCTTGTACAGGCCGGTACAGGTTGGAAAGAACCGATAAAGAGTGAGAGTCAGAGGGAGGAAGAAGAGGCTGACGCCGAAGATGGGGTGCCTGCAGGTGCTTGAGTACCACATAGGTAAAGCGGTCCTTGGAACAAATGTACATCGGAACTACATTGACATCTGCATGCTGAACCGCATCCTTTATCCTGTCAATCTCCAAGCATCCACTTCCTAGTACTTCAAGGAACTCCACGCCGGAGCGCTTCGAGAGACAAGCCCTTGAGCGCAGGGACTTCTTGTAAGTATGTAGGTCTACACATACCATTCAATGGTTCCATGGCTGTATATACGCGTTGAGAGGCACACTTTGATGTTCCCCAATCACCTCGTTTTGTGGCTCTACTATTTCTCATCACCAGCTCTCGTGTAACCCTTCCCGAGTGACCTGTCATTTTTCATCCGGTACTGTTGGTACCCGACATGCATACTGGCGACGCTGTCTCCATGCTCTCTTTCCTTCCACCACCTTCCATATTGCATCTTCCGGCTTATGTTCGGTCTCGCTTCGAGTGTTTGTTGTTGTCGGTGCAGGGTCCATGCTACGTCGCGCCTGCCTGTATAAGATTTTCCACGCTCACCTTCAGTCTCTACTACCTCGCCTCACGATATCACCAACGACGTACGAGATTGGTTATACTATCAGCAGACGCCGATTGTATTGCCGACTGTCTGCGATACCTACTCTCACCGCACAATGTAAGTCTCTCTCCCTTCCAGTGTCTAGACTGTAAGTCTCCAAGTTGAGACAGTGGGCTCCACGAGTTTGCATGAGCACATTACCGACTTTGGCCCTCGGTCAAGCATAGCACACGCTCGAAGCTATACTTCAGCAGCAGCCACCGATGCCACGTCCAACATCTGCTGCACCTCAGTGAACCGCCGCTTCTTTCCAAGGCACAAACAGCTAACCTATACTACGCCCAGACTCAGTCCCTTCTTTCTCAAAGAATCCGCATCATGGCTCGTGGCTCAACTGCTATCATGTCAAATCTTGTGGCCAATCCCTACCCCAAGGCGAAGGAGCATGTCGCTCGCATTTCTCTTTGCGAAGTCTGCGATCGCCAGATCCTTACTAAGGACTGGGCCAGTCACAAGAACTCTAGAAAGCACCGGGCGGCTGAAGCTAAAGAACGTGAAGAGGTAGAGAAGTTGAAGAATCCCGGAGGTAGCTTCGGCGGCGACGCGACTGGCTTCGGCGACAGCAACGAATTCGGCGGTGCTGGTCAGTTCGCAAATGCCAACGAGTTCGGCGGTGCTGCTAATTCTACCAACGATGGCTGGGGCTCTGGTGGCGATTTCGCTAATACCAACACCGGTGGTGGCGATCGGGCCTGTTACGGGTGCGGTCAAACTGGACATCAGAAGCGCGACTGCCCATCTGGTGGCGGTGGCGGTGGCGGCGGCGATCGTGCCTGCTACGGCTGCGGTCAGACCGGTCACCAGAAGCGCGACTGTCCTCAGGGCACTGGTGGTCAAGCTTGCTTCAACTGCGGTGAGACCGGGTAAGTCTAATATCTTCGTACTATTTACTAGTGCCGTGCTAACGTCTCATTAGCCATCGTAAGACCGACTGCACTCAGCCTCGAAAACCTATGGCTGGTGGTGGCGGCCGGACTTGCCATAACTGCGGAGATGAGGGCCATATGTCACGTGAGTGCGACAAGCCTCGTGTGATGAAGTGCCGCAATTGCGATGAGGAGGGTTACGCATCGCGCGAGTGTCCAAAGCCTCGTGACTGGAGCCGAGTCAAGTGCCGTAACTGTAACAACTTCGGTCATGGCGAGAAGCGATGCCCGGAGCCTCCTGCTGAGAACACCGGCGGTGACTGGGGTGGTATCGGGGATTCGACAGCTGCAGCTGGAAGTTGGGGCGTTGCTCCTGTTGAGTCGACGGGCAATTGGGCTGATGATACCACTGCGGCGGTCGATGCCGACGTTACTTCTGCCTGGTGAATTATCCTGGAGATTTACAACTGCTTGTTGGCTCGATGATGTTTTAGCATCGCCCAACATACGCAATATCTTCAACGATAACTGACCAACCTGGGAATCTATCGATACGACAGCTATAGGCAAGGAAGAACTCGAAGCTTAGTTGAGCTCGCAATCAAATGATGGATAGGGGCTGGAGAGAGTCGGGCAGTCTACGGATACGCAGTTTCATGCGAAGCAGGGCACAGTCCTATACAGCTAGGGACTAGAATACGTACAACGAGGTATTCTCAAAATGACAACCAAATGTGAATTACCACACAGGCTCGTACATGACAGCCTGACCC